>NW_028317821.1:20410000-20710000 GCF_062004578.1 Staurois parvus
GAGGGGTAGGTGGAAGGAAGAAAGGAGTGGGTGGAAGGAAGGGTGGAAGGAAGGGTGGAAGGAAGGGAGGGAAGGGTGGGTAGGAAGGAAGGGAGGGGTGGGTGGAAGGAAGGAAGGGGTGGAAGGAAGGAAGGGAGGGGTGTGTGGAAGGAAGGAAGAGGTGGATAGAAGAAAGGGGTGGATGGAAGGAAGGGGTGGATGAAATATATGGGTGGAAGGAAGGAAGAGGTGGATGGAAGCAAAGAAGGAAAGAAGGGGTGGATAGAAGAAAAGAAGGGAGGGGTGGGTGGAAGGAAGGAAGGGGTAGGTGGAAGGAAGGAAGGGAGTGGTGGGTGGAAAGAAGGTGTGGGTGGAAGGAAGGGAGGGGGAGTGGAAGGAAGGAAAGGTAGGTGGAAGGAAGGGGTGGATGGAAGGAAGGAAGGAAGGAAGTGAGGGGTGAGTAGAATGATGGGAGGGAGAGGTGGAAGGAAGGAAGAGGTGGATAGAAGGAAGGGAGGGGTGGGTGGAAGGAAGGGGTGGATGGAAGGAAAGGAGGGAAGGGAGGGGTGGGTGGAAATAAGGTGTGGGTGTAAGGAAGAAAGGGTGGGTTGATGGAAGGAAAGAAGGCTGGGTGGAAGGAAGGGGTGGGTGGAAGGAAGAAAGGAAGGGTGGGTGGAAGGAAGGAAGGCTGGGTGGAAGGAATGGAGGGAGGGATGGGTGGAAGGAAGGGAGGGGTGGGTGGAAGTAAAGGGTGGAAGGGAGGAAGGGAGGGGTGGGTGGAAGGAAGGAAGGAAGTGGGTGGAAGGAATGAGTGGGTGGGTGGGTGGCAGGAAGGAAGGGAAGGGTGGGTGGAGGGGTTGGTGGAAGGAAGGAAGGAAGGAAGGAAGGGAGGGAAGGGTTGGTGGAAGGAAGGAAGGAAGGAAGGAAGGGACAGGATGGGTGGGAGGAAAGAAGGGGTGGATGGAAGGAAGGGAGGGGTGGGTGGACGGAAGGAAGGGTGGGTGAAAGGATGGAAGGGGTGGATGGAAGGAAGGAAGGGAGGGATGTGTGGGTGGAAGGAAGGAAGGGAGGGGTGGGTGGAAGGAAGGAAGGGAGGGGTGGGTGGAAGGAAGGAGTGAGTGAGTGGAAGGAAGGGATGGGTGGGTGGAAGGATTAGGTGGAAGGAAGGGAGGGAGGGGTGGGTTGAAGGAAAGAAGGGAGGGGTTGGTAAAAGGAATGAAGGGAGGGGTGGTTGGAAGGAAGAAAGGAAGGGAGCATGGAAGGAAGGAAGGGAGTAGTGGAACGAAGGAATGGAGGAAGGGGTGGGTGGAAGGAAGGAAGGAGTGGAAGGAAGGAAAGGAAGGAAAGGGTGGAAGGAAGGGAGGGGTGGAACAAAGGAAGGGAAGGGTGGTTGTAAGGAAGGGAGAGAGGGGTGGAAGGATAGGAGGGGTGGGTGGAAAGAAGGTAGGTTAGACTCATGTGACTCATTCAGATGCATCAGAGCTGTCGGCTGCTGTGTCCAGTTTCCTGCCCAAACCTCCTCTGAAGCTGCACAGACTGGAGTGTGGGCGGGCACAGGAGGCAGCAGAGCAGATCCAGCCTCTCTCCCCTCTTCTCCTGTTTGTGCAGAGGATGAAAGGAGGGGCTGGGCACTGAGAAGAGCACAGTGGCGGTGGGGGGGGGGGAACACTGCAGAACTATCAGGTATGTTCTGTGCAGTGGTGGGGTTGGTGACAAGCAGCGATCTCCTGTACGGCTTTTAATGAAGCAGCTGGAAAGCGCATCTCCTCCTCTCCCTCCTGTGGCCTCCAGCTGATTTATTGAAAGCCATACAGGAGATTGTCTCCACCTCCACCCGTCCAACACACCCCTAGTCCCGACACTGCTCCCCGCCCCCACCTTATTTCCACTTGCGGACGAGGGCTGCAGGGATGGTTGGCAACTATTTCCTTGGGGGGGGTTCAGACCCCCCTGACTCCCTCCTTATGTACGCCCCTGTAGCTATAATAGTAACTCTACATTGGATTAGGACAAAATGTATAGATTTATTTCAGATAAGTGCAACTGAGAGTTTTAATTTCTCTAAAATGTTGGACAAAATTCAAAGATTTCAATATTGTTACCGTTCATCAGGGAAGGAAAAATAAAGGAGATTTAACCCTTTGTGCCTCAGGGTAAAACAAATCTTAACACCTAAACACAATTTTGCAACATTGACATGTGTCAGCAAAACTGTACATATCATCACAAATACTTTGTGTATCTACAATACCTTGTTCTTTTCAGGACAATTTGAGTTTCATTTGTGGGCAAATGGTATTGTATATCTCCTGATTTTTTTTTTTATTCTCAAAGGAAAACAGGCCCAAAATAGTAAAAAAATAAATGTAGCTGTATATTTCTTGCTACTACCATAATCTAACACCAAAGAACAATCCAAAATAATTTTTCCTGCTCCTGACAATCGCAGCGAAACCACATATGCGTATGTTAGTTGTTGTTTGTACCCATAGTATGGCCCAGAAACAATAGTGGGCATTTTGCTTTTTTTTCATCCTTCCACTGACACAAATTAAAAAAAAAAATCATGGCCAAAAAAAAAAAAAATACTGACCCTTGACACCAACCTTGAGGTTTGACCCTGGCCCAAACACTTACCCTGTCACTGACCTAGATCAAACCTTGATCTACGTAATTTTTTTAAATTAATATTTTTATTTATTTAATTTATTTATTTTTTACATGCACTTTTAATTTTTCACTGGAAGGACAGAGAGAGAGGTAGAATGATTCTCTCTCTTCCATTCAGAAGGAGAAAAAGGTTGCGGGCTTCACAGCGACTAATCACTGTGATGGCCAATCAGAGGATATCACAGCAATCAGGTAACCCAGAATCAGGAGACCTGATCGTTAGAACGGGTCTCAGGGCTTTCAGTGAGACCCCAACCTCTGTGCTGGGAGCGCACTGCACGGTACAGACAGGTACGTATATTAGCAGACCCACGGAATATTTGCTTACAGTCGGCATGAAGGGGTTAATAGAGGTGCAATTGGGCTCTAAATGGTTCCTAAAAGTTACAAAAGCTCCTTTCAACTATCCTGTTTTTATTTTGCCAATTAGCTTGATTAGCAAGTCAGCTTGATCATAATCACTCCACTCATCCCTAACCTCTTTACAAAAAATGTTCATTCAATGGTTATTTCTGATGGCAATGACTGCTGTCATTAGCTGATCCACTAATCTTTCACTTCCTTTAGGGCTCACTTACACTTGTGCTGTGTTCTGAAGAGCAATCTGCATTGGAAGGAAGTTCGACAGGTGGTGAGACGGGGATTATGTTACTTCTTTACAGCCTTTATTAACCCCTATAATCCCACACAGGATAGTTAAAATCCCAGACAGCTGTGCCACAACTGTGTTCATTGCACATGATTGCATCAACTGCAAGTGCAAGCAAAGCCTTAACAGGATAACCCTGTCATCCCTATGGGAAAGGATATACATAGTTTTAAATGGACCTCAAGTAAGCAAAACACTAATAAACCTAACTCCAACTAACATGTCTTAAGCAGTTACAGCAACTGCTTTTTTGTAAAAATATTTTTCGCCTCTACTGGACCTTTAAAACACAATGCAGAGATATTTAATAGTGTTTAGAGAAGATGTCTGTTCACATTAACAGAATTAACAGAAGTAAATGGCAAGGCATAAATCAATGGTTTTGTTTGAGACTGAAAGGTAATCATTTTGCACAGTAAGCCAGAAATGATTAACTGTGAAATCCTCCCTTTTCTTTCTTTACTTTTGTAGCAAAAGACAAATCATGGTATTCATCTTTTCCTGGAATAGTGAGACCTCAAAAAAAAAAAAAAAAAACAGTCATGCAAAAAAAAAACAAAAAAACCTGCAGTAGGCTCCAATACCCAACCTTTATGGCCAAACACCATGCTGCGAGGCAAAGCTTTGACAATTGATCTGATTATGCCAAAACTTTCAGTTCCAAAATACAATTTAAAACTTGTCCCTATAAAAGCCAGTATAAAAAGAGTTCTATACATATTTGGTTTCCCATACACTTTCAGAAAATAAATAGATTTTATAGGAAACCTGTATGGAGGGTGTCATTGTACTGCCATTTGAAGCCCGTAATCTGCCGAAGTGGGCCATGCCTGTTTGTTCAGTCCATGAAGGGTACCATTGCTGGTCAATTCTAGTTGCCTGGCTGTCTCTAATTCACTGATCCAACAATAATATGTAGATCAGAAAGTCAGAGTGAAGTCAGAAGTCCCATTTGTGTTTGTTCTGGAACACTGACCCAATGTATGAGAGCAATAGGATGACCACCAAGCAGCTAGTGTTGCCCAGAAAAGATGAGCAATGGAAGCATCCATATTATTTTTAGTATGTTTCTTTCTAAGGAAGCTCTTTTATAAGCTCTATTATAATTCACTATTTTGAAGGCTTCAGTAGCAATAGAAACATTGCATTAGAGGTCAGTAGGGGTAAAAACTTCCCTGTATCCGTAGCCAGTGGTAGTAGAAAATTTCCATTTGTTTGTGGTCAGTGGGATTAAAAAAATCTACAGTGTCTGAGGTCAGTCTGAGGGAAAAAAAATCCTCTAGTGTCTATCGTTCGTAGGAGTAAAAAAATGTCCCGGCATAGGTAAGATCTAAAAATGCCTTTTGTGTTGGTGGTCAGTGGGAGTAAAAATTGCCTCTCCATCAGTTGCAATTAAAGACCCCATTCTCCCCAGGCCTGTAGTAGCAGTAATAAAAACCACCACCAACCAGTCAATGGTAACAGTAATAAAAGTCTGTTTTTCCACCATAATGCCTCTTGACATTGAAAGGAACAGTGCCTCCTCATTGCTGTCAGTGGGAAGAATAGTGCCCCAACCTTGGTGTCAGTGGGAAGAATAGTGCCCCAACCTTGGTGTCAATGGGAAGAATAGTGCCCCAACCTTGGTGTCAGTGGGAAGATTAGTTCTCCAACCTTGGTGTCAGTGGGAAAAATAGTGCCCCATCTTTGGTGCAAATGGAAATAATAATGCCCCATCCGTGATGTCAGTAGGAGGAATAATGCCCCAACACTGGTGTCAGTTGGAGTCATAGTGCCCTGTCATTGGTATCAGTTGGAAGAATAAAGCCCCAAGGGCTGATTAAAGGCCAGCAAGTGTAATGTCACCATACCTACTTCTCAGACTGGAAATAACTGTCTGCCTCTTTTCATGATCTTCTATTAACTTCTTTAGACATTCACTATTTCCATCAAGTACCTCCTGAACTGAAGTCTGCCACATGTCACTGTATCCTGTAAGAAACAAGAACAACATCATCATTTTTCTAATACTTAGTCTAGTGTAAGTGGCTGGCTAAGTAGGCTAAACAGACTAGCTCAGGTTTCCTGTTACCAATCACTCTCAAAAAACAAAGCGATTGTCAGGAATTTGATCACCTGCTGGAGGCACTTTGGTTTCTAGGCGAGAAGACTGTAGTTCTGGTATTCACCAGCAGGTGTCTCTCAGCAGCCAGCAGATCCCAGCAATTGGTCTTCACTGGATTCTGGCTGCTGGGAGGATATTTAGTCCCTCCTCTACTAAACCATTTTGCTTCAGTGTTTTGCCTGCTGCCCAGTTACCTACTTGCTGAATTATCCTGATCCTAATGACTGCCTGATCCTGATCCTGCCCCTGCCCTGTATCCAGTACCTTATATCCTGTTACCCCATCTCTGATCTTGTTTCCAGTCTCAGTCCTGCTCATGTCTTGTTTATGTCAGCTTCCCTCCTTTTTTATAGAGTGTATCTATAGTAAGGTTGTTGATTTTGTTTTGCTTTACTGTCACATTAATTTTTCACTTTTGCTTTGATTTTAATGTTCTGTTAGTGTTGGATTGGTGTAATGTGCATTGATAAATATTACTTTAATCATGCACAGTCTGAATTCAGTATCCTAAATTGAGCTACACAGATCTAGTCATCCCTGTTGCTGGATGCTTGCATTCGATTTCCCTTACAGAAATGTTACTGTTTGTAAGGAATAATCCACTGGAGCCTGAGAGCTTTTCTGTCTCTTTAGAAAAACTCAACACTCTTTACCCAGTACCATAATGCAATTCTTGGCATCTGAATGACCAATCACTAGGTCTTAAATACTAACACATGGGGAGAATGCTTCCTCCCTCTACAATGCTATTATTAGGACCAAAAACTGATACATGGGATTCATGCTTAGCCCCTTCCTTTAAAGAGTTTGGTATTTGCATAGGACCTTAAGGGGGCTGCAATGGTTGTTTCCCCTTAAAAACCATAACAGATCTGGAGTCAGCAAACCAGAGATTGAGCAAACCTCTAGCAAAGAGTAATATTTTCTCCTCTCTGTTGTCAGTGAAAAGCACATGAATTCAGTCTATAGATTTGCACTGAGAGAAGAGTTATTGATGTTGATTTACTAAAAGCAAATAGGCTTTGCAAGGAAATTTGCATTGTGCAAGGAGATTTGCCCTAGAACTTAGTGAATTAAGTGATTTTCTGCTGATTCCACAATCCAATCATGTGCAAACAAATATTGTTTTTTTTTTCTTTACAGGTGACAGGGTATTCTTTGTGAAGTGAAGCTTGCTCAAAGTCATCAAACTGGGGCAAATTCCCTTGCAAAGTGGACAGCCTAATTGCCTTTAGCAAATCAACCCCATTGTCTCACAGAAATATCTAGCATCTAGTAAACTGACTGCATTTTACCTTTATAGAAATGCTTCAGGTTATCACTTAATACAACTGGAACCACTCGGTGGCTAATTCTGTGGTCTTGTACACGATATCCCCATTCAATCAAAAGCTAAACACAAAAAAGTATATTAGCAGACTGGCAAAGCAAGCCAAGGAATAATGTACTAAAGTCTATAATATCACAGTTCTCCATTACACGATGTAGTATGTTCCATTCTCTCATACACTAACCACCAGCTATTGTTTGGTACAAAATGAAACATTAGATTATATGAAAAAGCTACTATTAACATTCAAATATGTAAGTGAAATGTCCCCCACCTGTATAGAAAATGATATTTAATTGTGATTTCTAGTCCCATGATTTATGTTAACCATACTATACTAAGTGAATTGCAGAAAAAATTGACAGTTGGCATTTTTCTTTTATAGAATTACCAGAAGGGAAGTCAGTATCTTATTTTTTATTTATTTCAGATACTTATATAGCGCCATCAATTTACGCAGCGCTTTACATATATATTGTACATTCACATCAGTCCCTAACCCTCAAGGGACATACAATCTAAGGTCCCTAACTTACATTCATTCATACATACACATACTAGGGCCAATTTAGACAGGATCCAATTCACCTATCATCATGTCTTTGGAGTATAGGAGGAAACCGGAGTACCTGGAGGAAACTCACGCAGGCACAGGGAGAACATGCAAACTCCAGGCAGGTGGTGCTGTGGTTGGGATTCAAACCAACAACCAGGCAGTAGTAAAATAGTAGTAGTTGTAGAAAAATATTTGTCCACGTTATATCACGTGTCTACTATTACAATACGTCAAAAGATAAGTTCACCTTTGGAACATGTTACATGTTCCACACATTTTTAGGATTTGGGTTTGAAAACAACGTGGCCGTACGGGTCTCCCCCACACAGTCGTCTCACTCATTCACAGAGTTCTGTGAATGAGTGCCTACAAGTCCCAGCAGCCTTAGCGGCTGTCAGCTTGTAGTTTTCAATGAACTACCATGGCTCTGTGGATCGCCGTGGTAGTTCATTGAAGCTTCTTGTCAGAATATCTGCTTGACTGTACATCCCATATGGCAAGCAGATATTCTGTCATGTTTGCAGAAGACCTACATGGCATCAGAGATCTACTGATCACTGGTGCAATGCTTTACAGGCTCCTTTGGACAAAAATAATAAATGCACATTTTTTTTACCTGCAAACAAATGTGCATTTATTATTTTTGTCCAAAAGGTGAACTTATCCTTTAACTAAAACTACTTTTATACTTACGTGTTTCTAATTTACATTGAATTACACTGTATCTCATTAGATGGCTCCATGCACACTAGCGATTTTTTAAGCTCAAAAAATGTTAGAAAAAAAGCTGGATGAAAAATGCCAATAATAGCATTTTTGTGCCAGCTTGTAGTAGCATTTTAGTAGTATTTAGGAGTGTTAGCATTTTATAAGCATTTTTACAGTGCATTTAGAAAAGAGATAGAAAAAAGTGTTTAGAAGCATTTAGGAGCATTCAACGTTTTTTTCTGCCAGAAAAACGCTCCCAAAAACTCTACAAAAACATTTTTTTTTCTGCTCCTAAATGCTGAAGCTTGAAAAATGCTACTAGCCTAAAATAGTGTGCATGGACACCAGGCACGTATTTACCGCAAGGCAAACAAGGCGTTTGCCTAGGGCAGCATTTTTCAGGGGGCGGCAGCGCCCCCCTGGAAGTAGGGACACACGTGAAGATGGGGACATGTTGGGCTCAGTGTGTCAGTGCACTGAGCCTTCCCAGCGTACCAGCCGCCGTCGCCGAGGAGAAGAAGGAGGAAGAAGGACATCCAGGGTATAGTCCTACGGACATGGCGCGGCTACTGGAGCAATGGGAAGTCGGCAGGTGAGGTGAGGATGGGGACATGTAGGGCGTGGTGTGTCAGTGCGGTGAGCCTTCCCAGTGTACCGGCTGCCACCCAGGAAGAGAAGGAGGAAGAAGGAAATCCAGCGAACAGTCCTGCGGTTGCTGGAGTGGTGGGAGGTCAGAAGGAAAGGTGAGGAATTCAGAGAAACTAAACACAGAGACGAGGCTGGAAATGTACAATGATCACTGTCATACTCTGTCTTGTTGGTGTTCCTATCAGCCAGAATTTAGAAGTGCCAGGAACCATCAGTGTGTGTGTGTGTGTGTCAGTGTATATGGGGGCAGGGGGAGGGGGGAATCAGTGTATATGGGGGCAGTCTGTTGGGAGATCAGTGTATATGGGGTCAGTCTGTAGGGGATCCGTGTATATGGGGGCAGTCTGTGGGGGATCAGTGTATATGGGGGCAGTCTGTAGGGGATCAGTGTATATGGGGGCAGTCTGTGGGGGATCAGTGTATATGGGGGCAGTCTGTAGGGGATCAGTGTATATGGGGTCAGTCTGTAGGGGATCAGTGTATATGGGGGCAGTCTGTGGGGGATCAGTGTATATGGGGGCAGTCTGTAGGGGATCAGTGTATATGGGGGCAGTCTGTGGGGGATCAGTGTATATGGGGGCAGTCTGTGGGGGGTGGGGATCAGTGTATATGGGGGCAGTCTGTTGGGGGGGGGGGTCAGTGTATATGGGGTCAGTCTGTGAGGAGGGATCAGTGTATATTGGGGCAGTCTGTGGGGTGAATCAGTGTATATGGGGTCAGTCTGTGGGGGATCAGTTTATATGGGAGCAGTCTGTGGGGGATCAGTGTATATGGGGGCAGTCTGTGGGGGATCAGTGTATATGGGGGCAGTCTGTTGGGGGCAGGGATCAGTGTATATGTGCGCAGTCTGTTGGGGGGGTCAGTGTATATGGGGTCAGTCTGTGAGGAGGGATTAGTGTATATGGGGGCAGTCTGTGGGGGGAACAGTGTATATGGGGGCAGTATGTGGGGGGAATCAGTGTATATGGGGTCAGTCTGTGGGGGATCAGTGTATATGGGGTCAGTCTGTGGGGGATCAGTGTATATGGGGCCGTTTGTGGGGATCAGTGTATATGGGGACAGCCTGTTGGGGGGGTCAGTGTATATTGGGTCAGTCTGTGAGGAGGGATTAGTGTATATAGGGGCAGTCTGTGGGGGGGGGGATCAGTGTATATGGGGGCAGTCTGTGGGGGGAATCAGTGTATATGGGGTCAGTCTGTGGGGGATCAGTGTATATGGGGGCAGTCTGTGGGGGATCAGTGTATATGGGGCCGTTTGTGGGGATCAGTGTATATGGGGACAGCCTGTTGGGGGGGTCAGTGTATATTGGGTCAGTCTGTGAGGAGGGATTAGTGTATATAGGGGCAGTCTGTGGGGGGGGGGATCAGTGTATATGGGGCAGTCTGTTGGGGGGTCAATCAGTGTATATGGAGGCAGTCTATGGGGGGGGAATCAGTGTATATGAAGGCAGTCTGTAAGGGGGGGGAATCAGTGTATATGGGGCAGTCTCTGTGGGGGGGAGGGAGATCACTCTGGGGGGGGTTCAGTCTGTGAGTCGGAGGGAATTTACATCCCACCATACCCTGCATACACCCATCCACTCCCTGCAGAGACCTGACATCACCCTATACTCCCCGTTACACCCATCACACCCCAACATACCCTGCCAGCACATCTCATAGATCCCACCCTACTATACTGTGCATACACCAATCACATCAACCCTCCTGCACCTCTCACCACCCATCGCACTCCACAATTCCTGCTTATACCCATCACACCCTTCCTACAGCTATGGCTCCCCCATCACCCCCCATAATATACTGTATACACCCTTTCTTTGTCACCACCTTTTACACCCTAGTTGCTACTGTCACCATGCAACCTCTCTCTCACTGGAAAAGGGGCGAGGGGGGCGCACAGTTTTTGAGTTGCCTAGGGCAGCACAAAAACTAAATACACCACTGATGGACACATAGGATAACACTATTAAGCTTCTAGGGGCAGATAAATGCTAACAGCTTCTAGTGTGCATGGAGCCTAAAGGTTTTGAGAATTATGTCTGAACATTAATAAAACATAGAAACAGACACACTGTAGTACTTTTGTATTATTATAATGTAAACTGCATCATTTGTAAGTGGGGACACCAAAATTCATGCTAGCAGCTCTTCTGTGGTCACTTTCGGAAAAAGCGTACATTCCACTGACAACTACATGGAGTCCTAGAATCATGGGTTACTCCCCATTTGGAGTGTTCATTATACTTGCAGTTTGAGCTAATATTTTATTACTGAAAAAATAGATTTGTTTAAAGGGAAAATCTAGCATGTAACTGAGCAAGGTAAACGCTGCAGTATGTCCTATTCAGGGCAAAGTAGCATGTTTGTTCGAACACCATCACCCATCCATTTGTAGAAACATATACTCACCTTTCCTTCCTTTGCAGAGCAGCGGGGGAACAGAAAGAAGGTAAGTGTATATACAGTGGGGATCGAACGTTTGGGCACCCCAGCTAAAAATTTGTATTAATGTGCATAAAGAAGCCAAGGAAAGATGGAAAAATCTTCAAAAGGCATCAAATTACAGATTAGACATTCTTATAATATGTCAACAAAAGTTAGATTTTATTTCCATCAAAATTCATTAAAAAACAAAGTGTTAACCACTTCCCGACCGCCCTATAGCAGAAGTACTGCTACAGGGCGGCAGGGATGTGCAAAATCACGTATATATACAAGTGACTTGCATTTCCGGGTAGGGGGCGCACAAGCACGTGCTCCCTACTCGCGCTGCTATTGGCTCCTCAGCATGTCAATCACCGGGTCCCGGCCGCCGATTCCTGACCTGGACTCGGTGATCGTCGGTGGAACTGACAAGGGAGAGGTCTGTATGTAAACAACACAGGACTCTATCCTGCCACCAAGAACATGCTGCTTTGTATCTCTCTGCACAGCATGTCTCCCTAGTAAAACACACACAGCACACAGTTAACCCTTTGATCAGGCTTTTTTTTTTAGCACTGACCACTGTATTAGTGTCACTGGGGATGTCAGTGACAGTTAAGTCAGTTCTCCCCCAGTGTCAGAATGCCCACCATAGTCCTGCTATAAGTTGCATTACTAGTATAAAAAAAACTAAAATTAAAACTTCAGTATATATACTGCCATTTGTCGACGCTATAACTTTCACGTAAACCAATTAATTTACGTACACGTATTGGGATTATTTTTAGCAAAGACATGTAGCAGATTACATTTTGGCCTAAATTTATTAATAAATGTGATTTTTATTTTTTTTTTACTGGATATGTTTTATAGCAAAAAGTAAAAAATGTGTATTTTTTTCAAAATTGTCGACTTTTTTTGTTTATAGCGCAAAAAATAAAAAATGCAGAGGCAATCAAATACCACTGAATAAAAGCTCTATTTGTGGGGAAAAAAGTACATACATTTAATTTGGGTGCAGTGTTGCATGACTGCGAAATTGTCAGTTAAAGTAATACAACTCAGTATCGCAAAAAATGACCTAGTCAGGAAGAGGGGTAAATCCTCTGGAGGGCAAGTGGTTAAGATGTGGGAAATGTCTGCGAATCTGTATCAACAATGAAAGGGTTTCTGAACAAATGTGAGACTGATTTGAGACAGGTGGGTGTTGACTACAAAAGAAAGAATTCTCCAGTCAGTCAGGGGCTGCTGCAGATGCTGTAGGATCTGTGAATATGCAAGAAGTGTGTGTCCAGTACTGTTGCCACCTCATCTCTTTAAAACCGAACACATATTAATTACACAGGTTCTAAGGCTAATTTATTGCAGATCAGGCACTAAGTGAGTTTAATTACCACCTTCATCAACCACAGAACCTATGTAATTAACTTGTTGCCGACCGCAGATAGCCGAATGACGGCTGCACTGCGGCCGGCCAGTTCTGAGTGGACGTCATATGACGTCCTCCCAGAACGCGCTCTCCTGCGCGCCCCAGGGGGCGCGCACCCGGCGATCTCCGTGATCGCTGTGTCCTACGGACACAGCTGATCACGTGATGTGGTAAAAGGCCAATCACAGCGGCCTTTTACCACGTGATCAGCGGTGTCCAATGACACACTGATCAGAGGGAAATGCAAGTGCCGGTTCTCGGCTGCACTTTCCTCACGCTGTCAGATCGTGAGGAAAGTACTGCCAAGAACCGGCAGTTGTCAGAGCGAGGATCGGCACCGATCATCAGGGCACTGATGATCAGTGCCCAGCAGTGGCACCCGCAAGTTCCGCCCACCTGTGCCCAGCAGATCACCCACCTGTGCCCAGCAGATTACCCACCTGTGCCCAGCAGTGCACCCACCTGTGCCCAGCAGTGCACCCACCTGTGCCACTCTGCAGTGTCACACACCTGTGCCCAGAAGTGCCACCTACCTGTGCCCAGCAGTGCCACCCACCTGTGCCCACCCACCTGTGCCCACCAGTGCCACCCACCTGTGCCCACCCACCAGTGCTGCCCACCAGTGCCACCCACCAGTGCAGCCCAGCAGTGCTGCCAGTCAGTGCCACCAGTCAGTGCCCAGGGGTTGTGCCAGTCAGTGCCGCCAATCAGTGCCCAGCAGTGATGCCAGTCAGTGCCGTCTATCAGTACCCATCATCAGTGTCACCTATCAGTGCCGCCTATCAGTGCTGCATATTAGTGCCGCCTATCCGTGACACCTCATTAGTGCTGTCTATCAGTGCCGCCTATCCGTGCCACCTCATTAGTACTGCCTATCAGTGCCCTTTAGTGCTGCTTATCAGTGCCCATCAGTGCCGCCTATCAGTGCCCATCAGTGCTGCCTCATCAACGCACATCAGTGAAGGAGAGAAATTACCTGTTTGAAAAATTTTATAATAGAAACAAAGAAACTTTTTTTTTATTTTTCAATTTTTTGCACTTTTTTTATTTATACCGCAAAAAGTAAAGTGCCCAGTGGCGATTAAATACCACCAAAAGAAAGCTCTATTTGTGAGAAAAAAATGATCAAAATTTCATATGGGTACAATGTTGCATGACCGCGCAATTGTCAATCAAAGTGCGGCAGCGCTGAAAGCTGAAAATTGGCCTGGTAAATAAAGGGATGAGGTGGCAACCCTAGTGTCCAAACCTGTTTGTAAGGCCAAAGCCAAATATATATTTAGGTGTTGATTTATTCCAGTATTTTTGTTAAAGCTTATTTGAAAAAGCTGAAGTTGGAAGCTGATTGGCTGTTATGCACCACTGCACCAGAGTTTTCACTCTCCAGCTTTAGTTATCAACCACTTAGTGCTGCTGACCCAAGGACAAAAATGTCTTGAGACTGATTATTTAGTTTGTTTCAGTTTGATGCTGGACAACCCCTGTGAGAGTAATGCAGTTTTGGTAATTGGGTCATAAAGCAGTCAATTAAAATGGGTGGGAGGCCCTAAATTTGGAGCTAAACTCAGAATAATATATACTGTATATATACACTCACCGGCCACTTTATTAGTTATACCTTGCTAGTACCAGGTTGGACCCCCTTTTGCCTTCAGAACTGCCTTAATTCTTCATAGCATAGATTCAACAAGGTGTTGGAAGCATTTCTCAGAGATTTTGGTCCATATTGACATGATAGCATCAAATCAAGCAGTTGCTGCACATTTGTTGTCTGCATATTCATGATGCAAATCTCCTGTTCCACCACATTCCAAAGGTGCTCTGTTGGATTGAGATCTGGTGACTGTGGAGGCCATTGAAATACAGTGAGCTCATTGTCATGTTCAAGAAAAAAGTTTGAGAGTATTTGAGCTTTGTGATATGATGCATTATCCTGCTGGAAGTAGCCATAAGAAGATGGGTATACTGTAGTCATAAAGGGAAGGACATGATCAGCAACAATACTCAGGTAGACCGTGGCATTTAAACAATGCTAAATTGGTACTAAAGGGCCAAATGTGTGCCAAGAAAATCTTTGGTCACAGCCTGATGAATGGGTCCTGCGAGACTCCGAAATGTTGCCTTGCTGTAACTATGTGATCATTCATTAAAACATTTGGACCCATATTGGTGATCCTCAGTGTGCTGGTGACATTTTCCCTTGCAAGAAAATCTCCCCCACACCATTACACCACCATCACCAGCCTGAACCATTGATACAAGGCTGGATGGATCCATGCTTTCATGTTGTTTATGACAAACTCTGACCCTACCATCTGAATGTCGCAGCTGAAATCAAGACTCATCAGACTAGGCAATGTTTCCAATCGTCTATTGTCCAATTTTGGTGAGCCTGTGTGAATTGTAGCCTCCGTTTCCTGTTCTTAGCTGACAGGAGTGGCACCCGGTTTGGTCTTCTGCTGCTGTAGCCCACCTGCTTCAAGGTTTTTTTGTGCATTCAAAGAGATGGTATTCTGCATACCGTGGTTGTAAAGAATGGTTATTTGAGTTACTTTCTGTCATCTCGAACCAGTCTACAAATTCTCCGACATCAACAAAGCATTTTTGTCCACACAAAGGCTGCGCACTGGAAACTCTCTTTTTCGGACCATTTTCTGTAAACCCTAGAGATGGTTGTGCATGAAAATCCCAGTAGATCAGCTGTTTCTGAAAAACTGAGACCAGCCCATCTGGCACCAACAACCATGCCACGTTCAAAGTTACTTAAATCCCCTTTCTCCCCCATTCTGATGCTCAGTTTGTACTTCAGCAAATCGTCTTCACCACGTTTAGATGCCTAAATGCACTGAGCTGGTGCTATCTGATTGGCTGATTAGCAATTTGTGTTACCAATTGAACACGTGTACCTAATAAAGAGGCCAGCTAGTGTGTGTGTGTGTGTGCGTGTGTGTGTATATATATATATATATATATATATACAATGAAAATGCAATAAAAATCTTATACACATCTAGAATTTATATGGCTATATTTTCCCCCTTCTTGTCCAATGTATTAAACATCATCTGAATGCTTGAATACACATTATCACAAAACAAAGCAGTAATTAGTGACAAGTGATACCCTATAGTCCAGAAACATATTAATTCTTGCCTTACAAACATCCCTGTGTTTTCCTGCTAGGGCATAATGAAAAGGGGTGTGCTTATTCCTGTCGGTTTTAGTGACAGATGCTCCATTTTCTAGGAGCAGTAGTGCAGTGTCCTGTAATGAGAAATGACAGCATAAACAAATTGTTACTTGAATTGATACAGATATGTATTTAACTTATTGCAATATTTGTTTTTTACAAACATTTCCTAAACAGGATAAAATATACTTATTATGTTTGTCTAGTCTAGGGTCTGATTCTTTATGAGCTCATGAACCTTGGTACACCATTGGTTTCTCTGTTATGTATAATTCTAAATAAAACAAGCAAATAAACTTCCGGAGGGCTTTTATCATTGTAATCTCATGAGATTAATCAAAGGCAGACAGGGGCTTCTGCTGTAAACTGTTAGTTTATGCTCTGATAGTTCCAACTGTTTGATCCTGTCACACAAACCTTCTCAGGCGAACAGTAAGCATGTCTATCAATATCCACAGAACATTCCCAATCTCATTAATATTCACAAACATTTCTTATCTTCACAGTAGGTGCTCACTGTCCTGCAGATGTGCGCAATGTTTACAGAAGGTAAGAAGTGACAGTGATAATAAATTTACGTGGGTTTGTTTTCAGATATTAATTTAGTGGATAAGTGACAGACATCATGTTTTTATAACTACCATTATCTGATTGGCTGAATTCCTATAGGGCTGGCAACCCAATCTGCCTACCAGATTTGACAGCTGGGTGAGAACTGTCTTTTAGGGGAGCACCTACGGAAATACAGTGAGCATTTCTAACACCAAAAGTGCTTGTTGTTACCAACAGAAAAGTTCCAACTTATTGTAAGATCTGATGTACCTTGCTGATCCTCACTGTTTCTTTATGAAACGAGAAAGGAACTAGTGCTTGTGTCAGTGCTGCATCCTTTTCTCTGGCAAGTGGCCAGATATTTGTTTGAATTCAAACAAATATCTCTGCACCCTACTTTGTCAGAGGTACATCTGCCTGTCTATGATGGCTTAGATCAGCCATACTCTCAGCCTATACTTTTTATCAACATGGCTTATCTCAGCATCACAATATTTGGACCATGTAAGGGTAAACACACAAGAAATAATGGAAGTAAAAAGAGAACACTCCTTTCTAACCATATGCAAAATAAAATGTCTAACTTTGAAAAAGTTACATTGAAGTTGACAACGTTGCTGTAACTGTTGAGAGCTCTGTCCTTCTCCTACTGTAACTGTTGCTAGATCTAAATAAACCCATAGGCAGGCATAGCTATTCCTTAAACATTTCAGGTAGTAGGAGATATGATTGTACTCAAAAATTGCTGTGACTTTGGCACCCACTAAGATATATCAGATAAACCCATTTGGAGCATGCATGGTTAAATATTTAATCCATTTTCCCCTTGAAAAATGTATAAATGGCCAACAATCAAGCAGAGGGTTTTCCACCAAGTAAGAGAATCTCCTTGGGCTTTAGTACACATCAGAATGGCTATTCTTTCCATTCCAGTCATTAGAGTTGTAAAAGCAGGTTGAAGCAGCTTAGAAGGTGGTGTTGCTGCAGTGTGCTGCAGGCCAACACCTGAGCAGGAACTCAAAGTGAACTCAAAGCACCTCAAACTGATCTCAAATGCAAGCTAATAAACCTGAAAGTGCACGTCATTTAACTATCACCAGCCTTAAAACTTGCATCCACAACAAGGAACACTCTTGACAAGCAAAGTCACTTCTGAATCCCTTGCCATCTTTGGAAAAAAGGAAAATACACATGTGGAATTTAGCGCACAAAGCCGTATCAAGTGTGTGTATAACATTGATTCACTGATGGTGGAGAATTGCCAGCAATGGAGATCATTACACTAACCCCAGGACACTTAAAGCGGTATTCTGCTTTATTATGTTGGGAGATCACCTTTAAAAACACCCCCTGGAATTGCTAGCCACAGCCATATTGAATACGTAGCATTTATGCCCTGGAATCCATCTGCCTTTAGCTCAGGCATACAGACAAGAGGGTATGCTTAGCTCAGAAAGCCCTTCCTTAGCTCCTCCAGATGAAAGAAAAAAAAAAAAGTCCATAAAGACTCTTGGAATGTATGATATCATTTTGGCCTGGGCAAGGAGGCAACTGGAAAAATGGAAAAAGGTTAAAACAAGTAAAAATGTTATACTATCTATTCATCAAGTCTAGTAGCATAAGGATTAAAAATAGATTAGAAAAAATAGAATAAACATTTAGTTCCAAAATATTTTTTTCACCTAAATCCATTTTGCTCTCAGATGCTTCAAAGCCTGTTCTTAGATGCTGGAGAACGTTCACTCGCCTCTTAGGTGACTGGAAGTTGGAGTTTCTCAGTTCAGAGGTCATATGTTGACTTCAGAGGTTGAAATCAAATTCAGATTAATAAAAATAAACAGTAAGGGCCAAATAACTGCTACCCATCCGCCCTATAGCAGAAATACTGCTACAGGGTCGCATGGGTATGCAAAATCACGTATATATGTGATTCTACATTTCAGGGTAGGGGGCGTGCGCGCGTCCTACCTGCGCCACCATTCGCTGCCACAGCTGTCAATCACCGGGTCCTGGTCGGTAATTACTCAACGGCACCCGGTGATTTCCAAAGATTTCCGACAGGGAGGAGGACTGTTTTTTTCAGCTTAGGCACACTGCTCTGGATGGCTCTGCACAGCTATCCAGAGCAGTGTGATTACAGTGAAGCACACTGACACTGCCCCCTAGTAAAACACTCCCTGCACACAGTTAACCTTTTGATCGCCCCTCATGTTAACCCCTTCCTGCCCAGTGCCAATAGTACAGTGTCAGTGCTTTTTTTTTTAGCACTGATCACTGTATTGGTGTCACTGGGGCAGTCAGTGACGCTAAGTCAGTTCCCCCCTAGTGTCAGATTGTCCACTGCAGTCCCGCAGTCCTGCTAGAAGTCTCTGATCGCTGCCATTACTAGTAAAGATTTTAAAAAATTAAAAAATTCCAGTATATATGCCGCCATTTGTAAATACTATAACTTTCATGTAAACCAATTAATTTACGCATATTGGGATTTTTCTTTTTTTTTTAGCAAAGACATGTAGCAGAATACATTTTGGTATAAATTTATGATGAAATTAGATTTTTAAAATTTTTTTTACTGGGCATGTTTAATAGCAAAAAGTCAAAATTATTGTTTTTTTTTACCAAATTGTCAGGCTTTTTTTAATAAAAAAAAAAATGCACAGGCAATCAAATACCACCAAAAGAAAGCTCAATTCGAGGGGAAAAAAAAGATATAAATGTAATTTGGGTGCAGTGTTGCATGACCGCGCATTTGTCAGTTAAAGTGAACAAAAACTTACACAGGCCCGTATGCTGATCAAATACATGGTAATTGCCACTTAGACTTAGGCTCTTAGTCACTTAAACATTTAAAATCAAATCAATCGAGAATGAACATTTGACCAACAGTTTACAGATTTATATGTCAGAAATATGTAAAGCTGGTTAAAAGTCAGCTATTACCCTTACTAGTCAAAATAACAATCCTCTGCATTTCATTTTCAAACTACAGTAATGTCAGATTGTTATGAGGGGCTTGACTTCAGGGCTAATCCCTGCCAATCACTATTCTCCTGTGTAAGCAGAGTACCCATACTGGTTGTACTTTTCATTTTTTTAAATGTCTTCTTGAAGGTTTGTACAAGGTTTGTGTCATACCCCCCATCCCCGAGTACTCTGAGTTTTCAGATGCATAGAGTGGCATTGATGTCATCATATTAGTGCCAAAATATGCATCATCCAGGACCACCCTCCTCTAGAGAAAGCTCTAACAGGACCCAGTGGGTCAGTGCTAAATTAATTTGTGGATGAGGTCAGGTTAATGAAAACTGCATTGGAAATAGAACCTACAGCAACCTCCTCATTTAGATTTTTAAAAATTAAATCTGATTCATTGCTATGGGAATTACCATTACCTTTTTCTCAATTTGTTATAAAATAGTCCTCATGTTCACTTGTGTTCTGCTTTTCTTAGAAAATTAAACAAATTAAACAGTGTGCAGATCTTTAAGGTAGACTGGGACTGCGTGCTGAGGCCCTTCAGAATCAGGTTACCCACAAGTGGTCTACATGGAGGTCTGTAGAAGAACTATTAAACTACAAAATGATCAGTATGTTTCATAAATAACTTACAAGAAGGTAAAATAAATCCCAACTCAAATACAAGCTGAAACATTTAACTTAATTTCCTGTATTTTTCCTTGAAGACTGGGACATGGTCTTGCATTTGTTACATTAATTATACTTACAAAGAATCCACTTTGACTAGCCAGGTGCAGAGCTACACAGCCTGAAGACATTTCCTCTGAGTTAATTAGGTGTGGGCAGGCTTCCTTGAAGAAGCCGAGGAGGTTTTCTGCTACACTGTACTTATTCTCACTTACAGCTTGGTGAAGTATCTGTAACCACTGGGATGTATTTCCTGGAAAGACCTGATATAAAAACCTGTAACAGATAAAATAAATCTTTGCATGTATATGACAATCTTCCTTGCAAAATATATTGTTATTGTAGGCGGCCATTGCTGACCTCTGTCTGAAAATAATTGTTCACTGGCTATCATGCTGATGCAGTTTCAGTACTTCTTCAGTCATGGATCTGAAATAAGTATGCAGACTGAGAGTTCTAACTTCACTTTGACCTCCCTGATCTACAGGTATTTTATTTGCACAAGAGGAGAGGTATTGAGGCCCTTATAGAGTGGGAAATGTATATTCCCATATATACAATATGTAGGAAAATGATATTGAAATATTTACATGCTACGAAAAAGGAGGCTTAGTAGGCAACTGAGGGTCCCAAAGTTATGAGGAATACATTTGGAACTTTGAGTAATTGTGATAAATGTAAACGTGAACTATTTGGTATTATTGATTTCACAGTAGATAAATGTATTATTGATTTGGAAAGTATCCTTTTTAGGGTAGATAATCCCACACTAACAACCAATTGTGCTCCTCCTAAGATACATAAATCACTTTCAAACCCACCTGGAAGATCAATTTCAGTTTGTGGTTCCCTGTCTGATATAATTAGGCAATACATTTATTTCCTAGACAATATCTAATTACATTACATTCATATGTTCAGGATACCCCACATTTTGGTGAATCTTTCTAACCCACTGAAGGCCTCATGCTTGAGGCCTACGATGGGCTAGATCCTTTCTAAATGAGCGGGATAATGCTCAACAAGAGCACCATATGTTTTGCTGTCTATTCTTAAATTTCTGCTGACTCATGTTGCATTTACTTTCTTGAGCTCCCACTACCTGCAATGCAGGGAACTACAATGGACACTACTTGTGCTCCATCATTTGCAAACCTGTACTTAGGGGTGAGACAGAGCCCTTTTTTGGCAATAATGATCTCTCTGAAATAAGTATTTGATCCCCTGCTGATTTTGAATGTTTGCCCACTCACAAAGAAATGATCAGTCTAAAAATCGAATGGTAGGTGTATTGTAACACTGAGAGACAGAATAGCAACAAAAAAATCAAAAGGAATGCATGTCTAACAAATTAAAATAAAATTCATAAAAATTAAAGAGGAGGAGACTTTGACAAGCTTACTTAAACTGAAAAGTAGATGGATTTATCAACTTAAGGCTAATGTTAACCGAGCCCTTATTAAGTTTATTAATTTTGCTTGTTTTCTGTAAGTTAAACAATGCATGTTTTTTCTATGTATGCATCTGTTTAATATAACAAAAGATAGTTGCGAGCACACTTAAAAGCCGCTAAGCACTAAAGGTAACCAGTAAACCTCAAACAGACAAAATAAATAAAGTGCAATGCTAAAAATAGGTACATAAAGTAAAAAAATCACTAAAATGAAATAAATATAAGTACGAATAGTTCATAGAGTGACTGTTAATGAGAACAGGAATCCTGTGTTCATCTAGAACTCGGTGCTTGTGCAGTCAGGTATAAGGAGACTGCGCACTCACTGGAACGCACGGTAAAATGCGCTTTTTTGTATATAAATCCTGATGTCAGGATTCCTGGTGATTTTGGGCATAGGGTTTGGGCTAGAATAGAAAAATTGAGGAAAAGAGGATGTGTGCTAGAAGGGGTGATTGTTTGGGGGTAGGGGACATTTTTTCAGGGGCAATTGGGGGTGTGAGCTGGGAGGTGGGACTGAGTGGCAAAGAGTTGTGTTGAGAGGGGGCACTGGGATTAGGAGAGGGAATTATTGCATTGTGCTGTTGGCTTGCAGAGGGAAGTTTTGCTTAGGGGATGAACATGCTGATCGGTGCTGTTTTATTTTTCTTTTGAGGCGGAGAGATTTATGCTGAGACATGAAATGAGGGCACTCAACAGATCTCCTCCCCTCACAACATATAGCTGAGATCAGATTTCCTTACAGACAGTCTCAATCTGTAGCCGGCTACACACTGTGCAGATGGATACTGTGTCTGTAAGGGAATCTGGTCTCAGCTATGTGCTGTGTGGGGTGGAGGAGATTTGAATACCCAGGCTGTTTGCAGTGAGGGGATGGGAGGAGATCTGCTGAGTGCTCTGCCAGCAGTAACCCTGTCCTCTTCTCTGCTGACCCCTTTACACTGCCCTGCTGACCCTTGTCCTCTGCACTGCTGACCTAAAAACTCCTTTTCTCCACCCTGCTGACACCTGTCATATGCTCTGTTGACCCTTGTCCTCTGCTCTGTTAACCATCTGTACAGTGCCTTACTGACTCTTGTACACTCCCCTGCTGACCCCTGCACACTGTCCAGCTACACATTGTCCTCTGCTCTAATAACCCACTGTACACTGTCTTACAAACTGGCCTCTGTAGACTGCCCTATAAACTGCTGACCCTATCCTCTACCCTGCTGGCCCCCTGTACACTGCCCTACTGACCTCACATCCTTTACTCCCCAACATCTAACAGACCCCAGATCTCTCCAAAAAGAGGACCTGTCATGGCCCATGCTATCACAAGGGATGTTTTTTTATCCCTGTGATAGCAATAAAGTTGATCCAAACAAAAAAAATTAAAAAAATATTCTCCAGGGTCTCTGATAGGGATGCACCAGTGCCGTTTTTTTTTATCAGTGAGTTAGAGTACCGACACTTTCGGTCGAGTACTCACCGATATCAATTACTGATACTCTGTGATGCGATTTGTGTTAATGGATGCAAATTGCACCGCAAAGAATAGCATGCAATTTGAACAGGAATGCAAGTGCTGTCCAAATCGCATGCGGTTTTCCCACTGCTCCTGTGTGAACACAGGCTTGTCATAGCCCGAGTTCTTGCAGGAGTGGTGCGGGAAACCTCCCTACAGGCATCCCATGCTGAATCACAGTAGTAGAAGAGGAGAGAAAGCATGTGACTGTGCTGACCAATCAGATGCTGTCTAGCCCGAACTATCATCGCTGCAAGGAGAAGAAAGAAAGTGGTGGGGATTTCAAATCTCCGCTTCTTTCTCTCCTCTTCTACCACTGAGACTCAGCATAGGATCCCTGCAGGGAGGTTTCCTGCACCGCTCCTGAGTGAACTCGGGCTTTGACAAGCCTGGTTTCACACATGAGCACTGGGGAAACCCCATGCGATTTGGACAGGAATTGCATTCCTGTTCAAATTTCATGCTAATCTTTGTGATGCAATTTGTGTCCAATAACACGAAGCACATTGCAAAGTATCGGTTAAGGTTTCGGGAGTATTTTGTTACGAGTAATCATGAAAATACTCTATATCAGCACCGATACTGATATCGGTATTGGTGCATCCCTAGTCTCTGACTGAAAAATATATAATATTTGGGGGTTCTAAGTAAGTTTCTAGCAACAAAAAAGCTGATTTTTACATGTATGAAAGAAATATTCAGAATTGGCCCGGACAGGAACTAGTTACAAAAAAAGCATTTTTGAGGTTGTTTCAGCAGTGATACTTGTTTTTTTATTAGGTACTACTAAGCCTGCTTTGACCAATGAAGCTAGAAAATATTATCACTAGAGAAGGTATTATCACTAGAGCAGCTTGCTAAAAAATGTCTACTGGCAAATTTGAACAGGTTATGAAAATGTCTCTCAATTTAAAAAAAAAATTATATGGATTTGACAGCAGCTACAAGTGAAAGCTGCCATTAACTAAAATTAAAAAGGCTCATAATAATAAGAACAAAAAAATGCCGCAAATAAACCCAGAGAGCTAGAATTTAGAGGTAAAACACGGCTCCCTAACTGACCCTAATATAACCACAAGGAATTTGTCATTCCTCCATATCCTCTTCCTTACAGTAGCTTCTAGTACACGAACACTAAGGCTGCTCAGAGTTCTTCTTTTTATAGTCAGGAGGCTGGCTTATTCAAAAGCCCCTTCTAATCCTGCTGGCCATGATTGAAAGGTCATGTAATGTATTATGGTCAACAAAAAGGTGCCTAGATGAACTTGCACATAAATTTGTATGAACCTCAAATTTCAAACCCACAGGGTTCACCGCAAACCCATGGTAGTGGAAAACCTGAACGTCTCCTGCCCGTTACATTGGAAACAAAAGGAACTGAAAATGGACAACTTTAGTTTCCTTCCAGACCTGTTTAACCAGCCTATGCTAATAGGTTATATGGTTACAATATTTCAGCTTACTGAGTCTAAAAAATAAAAGTTGCTGTATGCATAATAAGCCAAGGTTCAAATATCTGACAATATGGATAACAATTATAAAGTTTAGAGTACCATACAATTATGTTTAATGTTACAGAATAGATCATCTGTTGGCTTTGTGAAAGTATAAGTTGCCCATTTAGATACAAATACTACTTTGAAAGACTCCTTGTTAGGCATTCTAAATACTTACAGGGAATTTGCCTTCAGCATCTTGTTTTTTGATTTACTTTCCAAAAAAATCTATTAAGAAGAACACAATCAAATTTAAGACAATAACTTTCTTGATGAAAATAAACACATTTCTTGGATTTCATAAAACGTCTTGTAGGCACTCTTTTGAACCCTGTTATGTTCCGCACCACAATTGTTGGTGATTGTGACAGATTCATGTGCTTGTCAGTAACCGGTGCATGACTCTGTCTCATGGAGAACAGCACTGAGGTTGAAGTGTTAAATCTGGACACTTCTTCCTTAGTGCATCTCAGTAATGCTAGCAAACTGCCTGGCCACTGCACTGGTCACACAGACAGGCACATGGCCAAGGAGTTCTGATATGAGGTGGGACAAAGGATGATGGGGAAATTTGCTTGTGATAGAAAGTGGATGGCAAAGGCAGATCCCATAGCTACTATTCAGGCCAATAGCAGCTATGAAATCCATTCACTGCCATTAACTGTCATAGACAAGACAGGCCTAATGGAAAACCAGTCTCTCAGCATTCCCCATCAGGATCCACCTAGCCAACAGGTGCAGCAGCTGCTAAGTTGTTGGTGGGTGGAACCTGATATGGATGTATGGTAATGCATGTCATATCTTTTATGTGAAAACTGTATATTAAACTCTGGGTACAAAGACAAACGAAATAGTAGAAAAAATAAATAAACTTAAGCAAACATATTCAACTTAAGCAGACATATTCAACAAAAAGAGAACCATATGCAGAAAACACAACTAGTTTTTGTAGGTTTTTAAATGTAAATTCTGGGTGGATGGTATAGGTTTCTGGACTTTGCACTGTTTTATTGAATACATCTGTTTGTGATGTCTGCTTTGTTGGTGCATCCTAATCATATTCCTTTGTTTACAATATTCATAATTTTCCATGAGATATGTATACTATAAGGTCTCATGATAGGACATCTTCTCCATATAGGATGTCTTAAAAACAAAATCCTTAAAAAGACACATTTTTATTGTCAATATAAATAAATACAATATATATGCACACACAGTTAATCTGCGTCATAGATTTACCTTATAGTTTGGGTAATTCTCTGGATTAACTTCAACAACTTCCATCAGGGGTAAATTCAGCAGTTTACGTGTATTTACTACAAAAGAAAATATTAACTTTAGCAGTAATATAGTTAACAAGCATGTCAAAATAAAAACTCATCCAAAAGTTTACTTTCTGAAAGTCCTAAATATCCATGAAATAAAAGTTTTAATTTTATCAAAGGGCTCAATAGTTCACAATATACATACCTACTGTACCTACAAACAATACATACATACTTAAATACATAAAGTAAAAAGTAAAAGTGAAGTAAAAATAAAGCTGTATCATTTTGGAAAACCACTGGCAGGGGCTGTTTGTTTATTAAGTTAGTTGCCATCTTGGACAGATTTTACCTAAATTCCTGTCTTATAGGCACAATTGAATGTGGGACTAAATCTCCTCAAAGTGTGGGTAAATCCCCTTTTAGACAGTTGTCACCAAAACAATGTCTCCATGTCATTATTAGTGGCAGTGGTTTCCAGGACAAACCAAGAGAATCTATGTGTGGTACACAAACTCTAGATGCCCAACAGAAGCCTCTACCTTTATTCATATTAGGAAAAGTATTTTTGCTAATATGAGGTTTGCTTTTTCGGAATAATCATTGACTGACTGTACTTACCCTCCCTGCGCTCCTCAATTGCCTTAATTCTCTGCTTAAACACCCCAAAATCTCTGTACAAATTTTAATTCGTTCATATTGAAACCTGCACAGGGCTCAACATGCCTTGACAGCATTTGTACCTAGAAATTGACTGATCAGACACCCATGGTTGTGGTTGGGATGCTGGGGAGCATCACTCATTCCCTATCTCCAGAGGTTTAAGGTATTTCTCAGGTAATTTGGTGATAGACCATGGGAATCTGAGGTCAGCCTGCCTATTGTTCTTCCTTGAAAACAATTTATTTTGCCTATTGTTGGCAAAGTGCATGTGTACTTTAAAGTGTTACTAAACCCAGGACCCTGCATTCACTATATCTGGTCTCCCACAGTACACAGAACATGGAAGTGTATTATTTTAGTAAATATAAACTGCTAAATACCTTTTTTCATCAGCAGTTAGAGCAGTCTTGTGACTTTAGCTGAGCACTGGTTAAAGCTTGTAGGAGGAATTTCCTTTCTGCTCTAGGAGGATGCAAAACCCCTGACCCTCTGTCTGGACAGTGCTGATTGGCCCTGTGTTGATCACATGCACTCTCCAAAGTAAAAAAAAAAAAAAAAACCTCACTAGCAATACACACCAAACTGAGTATGTGCATGTGGCTATGGGTTCAGTCTGTCTTATCAGGTGGACATTTGAACAAGAGGAGTGGCAGAGAAAACAGGATTAAATGGCCATTTTACACAATGCAGAGGATTATCCTCTAAGGTTCCACAGTGAGTATAACAAGCATTCTTTACTGCATATACAGACTGATTTTACTGTTGTGGGTTTAGTAACATTTTAAAGGATATGTATGCCCTACTGCATACATGTAATACAATAAATTAGAATATTTATTTTATTTATTTCAGGTACTTATATAGTGCCGTCAATTTGCGCAGCGCTTTACATATATATTATACATTCACATTAGTCCCTAACCCTCAAGGGGCGTACAATCTAAGGTCCCTAACTCACATTCATACATACATATACTAGGGCCGGAGTACCCGGAGTAAACCCACGCAGGCACAGGGAGAACATGCAAACTCCAGGCAGGTAGTGCCATGGTTGGGTTTCGAACCAACAACACGAGTATTGCCAGGTGGAAGTGTTAACCATTTAGCCACTGTGCTGCCCAGAATATCATCAAAAAGTTAATTTATTTCAGTAATTCAATTCAAAAAGTGACTCATTACACAATGATATATTTCAAACATTTCTTTCTTTAAATTTTGATGATTATGGCTTACAGCTAGTGAAAACCCAAACTTCAGTATCTCATAAAATTAGAACATTAATTAGGACCAATAGGAAAAGGATTTTTAATACAGAAATGATGGCTCACTGAAAAGTATGTCCATGTACAGTATAGTAAGTACTAAATACTTATTCAGGGCTCCTTTTGCAAGAATTACTGCATCAATGTGGCGCTGCATGTAGGCGAGCAGCCTGTGGCACTGCTGAGGTGTTATAGAAGCCCAGGTTGCTTTGATAGCGGCCTTCAGCTTGTCTGCATTGTTGGGTCTGGTGTCATCTTCCTCTTGACAATACCTTACATATTCTGTATGGGGTTTGGTCAGGTGAGTTTACTGGCCAATCAAGCACAGTGATACCTTGATCAAAAAAACAGGTATTGGTACTTTTGGCAGTGTGGGCAGATGCCAAGTCCTGCTGGAAAATGAAATCAGCATCTCCATACAGCTGGTCAGCAGAGGGAAGCATGAAGTGCTCCCCAAAATTTCCTGGTAGAGGGCTGCGCTGACTTTGGACTTAATAAAACACAGTGGACCAACAACAGCAGATGACATGGCTCCACAAATCATCAGGGACTGTGGAAACGTCCCACTGGACCTCATGTAACTTGGATTCTGTGCCTCTCCACTCTTTCTCCAGACTCTGGGACCTTGATTTCCAAATAAAATGCTAAATTAACTTTCAACTTTCAAAGATGATTTTGGACCAGGCCTGGTTTTGGACCAGATCCTTGGCCCAGGTAGGACACCTCTCACGTTGTCTCTGGTTAAGGAGAGGCTTGACACAAGGAATGGGACAGTTGTAGCCCATGTCCTGGATATGTCTGTGTTGCGGTGGCTCTTGAAGCACTGACACCAGCCGTAATCCACTCCTTGGGAATCTCCCAAGGAGTTTCTTGAATGGCCTTTGCTTCACAATCCTCTCAAGGCTGTGGTTACCCTTGAGAGGATTGTGAAGCAAAGGCCAAAATCAGACTCCCTTCTGCATAGAAACCAGTCAGCTTCTAACCTCAGCTTGTTCAATGAAGCTTTGGCAATGAAACCTGGAAGCTGATTGGTTTCTATGCAGAAGGGAGTCTGATTTTGGACTCTCCAGCTTTAGTAAATAAACCCCCATGAGTCTACAATATTGAACTTTTTCACAATATTCTAATTTTTTGAGATACTGAATTTTGGGTTTTCACTAGCTGTAAGCCATAATCATCAAAATTAAAAGAAAGAAATGCTTGAAATATATCACTCTGTGTTGAAAGAATTTATATAATATATGAGTTTCACTTTTTGAATTGAATTACTGAAATAAATGAACCTTTTGATGATATTCTAATTTATTGAGATGTACCTGTATATTGCAGTTTACCAGTCCCTAGATGTGGTGGCTCTATTCATTCTCTTTTTCAAGAACAAAAAACATTTTCAGCAAGTACAGAAAAATGCATGTCAATCTTGCCAGAAATGCTGTGTCATTGTTAGTTTCTGTGAGCTAAACTGGAAACACAATGTTATCTTTCTTCTGAAGACTAAATGAAGAGAGGAAGAAATGTTTAACGTCCAGCCTGGGTGACAACCAAGGCCCCCTCCAAAGATTTAGTGAAATAAGCATAGCCATCCAAAGTCAGGAGGTGTGTTATTCACTGTATTACCAGATAAAAATAAAGGGGAATAAAAGAAAACAAGGAAAGTAATGCAGCCAGTGCATCTAAGGACTGGTAAGCTGCATTATGTATTTACTGGCCATCTATATTATTTTGCCTTTTAAGTCACTTGTCCAGTGATTAATACTGGGACTGCCATTATTGATGTCCTTCTGAAAATGTTACTTCCTTTTCTGCCCTTCTGACCATTGACTTCAAAGCTTTCTGACCTGGAACAAGTATCAAAGCCAGAGCAGCCAAGCATCTGGAATTTGTAGAAGGAGCTCTGCATGGCTTTCCTCCCGTTTGTCTCACAACATAATTCCTTTAATGATGACCACACATACCTTGATAAAAGCAAATTGAAAAATGTCTTGTGACAATCAGACTTTGCAGGATCATTTAGGTGATTATAATGACATGAAGTGAATTAATAAAGTTACATTTGTTAAAATAACTGGAGTTTTGCTTTAATCAAATTTTTCATTGGTACATTGTACATTTTCGTAGTATTCTGTCTGAAAACACATTTTTAATTACTCCTTACAGAACAGAAGGAATTCTGAGACAACTGGGTTGTACTGCTGGTTGGAGAAGAATTGGACACTGCAAAACAAAAAAGTTATTAGTCAGCTCAGCATAATCACTCTCATCTTGCTTCAGTTTGTATTACTAGTGTCCTAGAAGAAATTGATGTCTTTGGTTTTCTTCACTTAAAATGTTTTCATTTTTGTCAAGACTTTTTTTCAATCAAGATTGTTCATTAGCTGCAATTATCAGGGCTCACATGTCAGCTTTCCATACTGACTGATCCTTAGTGGTGCCTTGGAGGCCATACCCAGACATGAAGAAAATGTTCAGCCTGCTTATAGTGTGATCTTTGGGCGCTCGGCTGAGCTTGTGGTCCTCTTTTAGCATTTAATGTACTGTGCTACCTAGGTGTAGAGCTCCTTACAGATCAGGATTTACGAAATACTCTCCTATTCCTGATTATTTCCTTGGGAGTATGCCACCTGAGGGATTCCACCTGAGGGATGAGGGATCCTGCTACTGTATGTTTGCCACAAGGCTCTCCTCAGACTACCACTGCACTACGTTACTGGGGCTTTGCCCTTCTTGGGGAATGATGTATGTTACACCAATGGGGTTAATGTTCTGAAGATTTTGAGCTGTAACATTTTTGAATGTGTTGCTGCCACTTTAGGAAAACTGCACTGTGTCACCCTTGGATGTGTTGCATGTGCCCTGGTTAATATTACTTCATCACTCTGGCCTGTGTTGCATGACCATTGGTGGTTATGTGTTGTGTACATGCAGTCAGGCACATAGACTTACTTACCTTCGTGCCTTCTCAACAGGAGGTAAATGCTCTATTAGTGATCATTGCAAGGTTTATGGAGTTTCTCCATGATGCTGCCTAACAGAGTCATAGCCTGCTTTATAACCTCCCCTGCTTCTGTAGCAATTTTGTGAGTACTAATATTTTCTTGGAGTTTCACTTAGGTATACACTTATATTATGTCAGATCATAGGCACAAAGGGAGTGGTCCTGATGCTGATAGCCTGGACCACAGTTACCTGTTCAAGTCTACACATGCCTTGGAGTTTTCCCTAGTTCTATCCAGCATGGCTCCCTCCTCTGAGTTAACCAGGAAGGAATTTTCTGCAGCTATGTCAGATTTTATGAACAAAACCTCTCCCATAATAGTTGATTCACAATGCAGAGACCATAAGCATGTGCCTTCTCCCCCAGAGTCTGTCTCCAATTTGCCTGCAACCACTTCTGTGCAATGTATCATTTTTGGATGGCTTTGTGCCTGAGGAAGTTCAGTATGTTGACAGTAACCTTAATAATTCCATTTCGGATCTTATGGACGCATTATTGCAACCTATTTTGTATAGTGACTGGTCTACTCCTGACAAGCTATTTTCTGTTCCTAAGTGTGTTGCTAATAAAAACCTTGTTGTGGAGGTGTATGTTAACAAGTGGGCTGTGCCCAATGTAGACAACCATTTCTTGTCTTAGCAAAACACTAACTGTACCTGTTGAGAACATCCCAGTCTTTAAAGACCCAGTTTACTAGAGACTAAAAACACTTCCTAATCTCAGTCTGGCCCTGCCATGCAACCTCTTATTGCTGTCATGTCCATTTGCCAAACCGTTGTGGTATGGAACAATATATGACTAAAGGGCCTGAACTGATCCCTTGTTTTTAAAACAATTGGAACTCATGTCTATTGCTCTTTACTACTGTGTTGATGGCCTTGTTGATATTGCACATTTCACATCCAGATTGTGCCTTCTGTTTGTCCATGTGCCAAGAACTCTTTAGCCTGTGTCTGCAGAATAATGCAAAAAACACTTACAGCACATGTCCTTTGATGTAGAATGCCTCTTAGGTGCCTCATTGGACAACTTTAATAAGGATGTTACTGAAGGAAAAAAACATCCTTTTGCCCCAGCAGAAGAACCCCAACTATCAAGCTGGGAAACATTCTACCTCTGAGGCTAAATAGAGCTCCATTCATTTCCCCCAGACTTCAAAATTAATTCCAAGTCTGGGACTCAGTTCCCACTCAGGACTCTTCTTAGAACCCCTAAGTCACCAAGCCTAGGACCAAGTCCTTTCTCAAAGTTGTGGGGCATCTGTTGGGCTTTCTGACCACCTGGACTGAAAGTATTTTGGATGCATGGATAAAGAATGTGATGTTCAGGGGCTCCAAGCTAGAATTTCAATTTCTGCCTCTGCCTCATTTAATTTTGTCAAACCTTCCAACATCTCCACAATAAATAACAGACCTTCATTCTTCTCTAGCGCAGCTCCTCAACTAGGGAGTCATTGCCGTGGTTGCATTGAAGAAAAGGTTTCAGTGTTTTACTCAAACCCATTGAGTGGTCCAAACCAAAAGGTAGAATACACCCTTCTATTCTAGATCTAAATGCAATCAAATATTTTTGATTGCAAGAATTCTGCATGGAATCCACTGGGTTATTCATTGTCACCTTCTATCTGGGAGATTTTATGGCCTCTGTGGACATCAAGGATACTTATTGCATGTCATCATCTTTCCAGATCATCACTATGCACTACCTGCATGTTGCTGTGAGCACCCAAGATTACTAGTAGCCTCTTTTATCTGTCCAGTGCATCTTGAGTATTCACCAATGTCAGGAATCAAGGAATGACCAGAAAGGTGTGGACTGACACAGGGAAACACAGGTTTCAGGTATAGTATAATACAGGTTATTATTAGCCACCCAGATATATATAAATATAAACGCACAGTGCGCAAACCAACCTTCCACTAATCTTAGGAGGTGCAGGAACACAGGCGTAGTCAGGGCTGGAGAGGTGGAATGGTCAGGCCGGCCGTAGGGTTCTGTAATGACTGCCTGGTGGTACCTCTAGCGGTCCTCAGGACAGGATTCCCCAGGGCGCGGAGTCTAAGTCCCAGTCTGCTATTCACCAGGGCCCCTGATGGTGGGGATGGACTTGGAGCAGACAGGAACCAGGTCGCGGCCCCTGAGTACACCTGCTAGTGATAGAGGGATCCGCCAGAGGTATGTGCAGGTACAGCTGGATCCGTGCAGGATGGATGGATGGCAGAGTAGTGAGCGTGGTCAGACGGGCCAAGTCAGCAACGTGCGGGCAGCAAGGTATCAAAGGAGCAGGCAGAGAATGGTCAAGGTCACAAGCCGGGTTCAGTAACTCACGGACAGCGCAGTACAGAGGATCAGGCAGAAGGATGGTCAGGGATGAGCCAGTAGTCAGAACAGGAGACGGTCAACAGGAATCAGAATCAGGCAGGGTCGGCAACAAGGTATCTTCTCACAGGAACTAGGAACAGGATACAGGGGCTCATGGGGAGACATACACCAAGGCACAGAGCACAGGCCTGGTCATGCCTTATATACACCTTTCTGTAATCAGCCCCAGGTTTGGCTGATTGTGAGCTTCTGGCTGCTAAGAGCACCCGCTGGTCAGCTCTGGTACTGCAGCCCACACGGCAGGAGAGTCCCACCACCAGTGCTGAGAGCACCCGCTGGTCAGCTCTGGTACTGCAGCCCACACGGCAGGAGAGTCCCACCACCAGTGCTGAGAGCACCCGCTGGTCAGCTCTGGTACTGCAGCCCACACGGCAGGAGAGTCCCACCACCAGTGCTGAATCCATTCCTGCCAACCAAGATGTTAGCCCAACTTCTGTCTCTGTTCGGTTGGATCCTGATCCTTCAGATGTTAGAATTGACTCACCAGTTAAAGTATCTAGGTTTTCTCCTACATACTACTCAGTCTAGAGTTTTACTTCTTTTGCAAGATAAACTCCTAACCTTCTGCTCCTCTGTTTGGGAATTACAATCCAGGAGCTGTCCAACTGTCTGCTTATATATGGGAGTTGTGGGCTTTTGGGTGGCCTCCTCTGAGGCAGTTCCATATTGTCAAGGTCCTACCTTTTCCCAGAGGTTATGTTACTCCATGTGCTAGCATCCATCTTGGATTTCTGCTGAGCATGATGGGAATCTTTTATGCCTTCAGGTCTCTGAGGTCCATCCCCCAGAGGGGTGTGGCTGAGTACATATAAGCCTGGGATCTGCACATGCTCTTTGCACTTGTGTCTTGTGTCTTTGTCTTGCTACAGCTCTGTGTATACGCTCGTGACTCTTCTGGTATTCTGACTCGGCTTGTGACTAAGACCATTCTCTGCGTTTCCCTTTGATCTGACCTTCCGTTGCTGAACCCGGCCCGTGACCTGTGATTCTCTGTCTACTGTTCTGTACTGTTTTGTCCCGTTGTTATTGACCCGGCTTGTCTGACTACGCTATTGTCATTCTCACCAACTACACGCCATTGGCGGCGGCCATTACCGCAGCTGGGGTGTCTCGGGGGCCGCGACCTGGTCCCTGGTTGCGTCAAGTCCATCCCCACCATCAGGGGCCCTGGTGAAGGGCAGCCTGGGACTTAGACTCCGCGCCCTGAGGGACTTCAGTCTGTTGGTGGTGGTTGTCGTCAGCCAGTGCGTTACCCTACCACTAGGCCTACCTGTCCGTTCCACAGCCCTGCCCTGACATTACACAAGTGCCATGAATCCTGACGGTGCAGGTACGCCTTCACTTCCTATGTTGGTTGCCAGACTGGATCAACAGGATCTCCTGTTGGATCAGTTCGCTCAGGCGTTGCAAACTCTGCTGGCACGCACCGCGCACCTTACTCCTGGTGTTATTAGGCCGGTTGTCACTCCGGTGGTCGCTCCCGCTGCTGTTCCGCTTGCTGTGCCTACCGCCGCGGCTGATGCGGCACCCGCGGTGTCCAGAGGTATGACCGGTTCAGCCCCTCTTCCACAGCGCTTTGGGGGTGAGCCGAGTCAGTGTCGTGGGTTCCTTAACCAGGTGGGGATTTACTTTGAATTAATCCCCTACGCTTTTCCGACTGAGAGGTCAAAGGTGGGTTTCCTCATCTCACTACTCTCAGACAAGGCCTTGGCCTGGGCGAATCCCTTATGGGAGAGGAATGACCCCGTGATTCACGAGTTTTCCGGTTTTGTCGATGCCTTCCGTAGGGTATTCGATGTACCGGCTCGCTCCGCCTCGGCTGCCAAGCTGCTCATGTCTATGCATCAGGGTTCACGGACCGTGGCCGAGTACGCCATAGAGTTTCGTACCCTGGCAGCAGAGGTGGGTTGGAACAATGAGGCTCTGGTGGCTGCGTTTTCTCAGGGTCTTTCTGATGCATTGAAGGATGAGATCGCAGCCAAGGAATTGCCTGTGGAGCTGGAAGCACTAATTTCCTTCCTGATCCTGATTGATAACAGGCTCAGGGAGAGGCCTTCACTCAAGGAACGCCTGCGGAGGCCTTCCAATCGACTGGCACCTGCGTTTTCTATCCCACCCATTCCTCCCTCTCCTCCCACGCCTCCTGGGGATAGATTGTCTGGTGGTGAGCCCATGCAGCTGGGGTTTGCTCGCCTTTCCGAGGGAGAGCGAGCCGCTCGGCGTCAGGAGGGTCGCTGCCTGTACTGTGGTCTTGGTGGGCACTTTCGGCAGTCCTGTCCGGTCCGTCCGGGAAACGCTCGCACCTGAGATCCTGTCGGGGACAGATCTTGGGTGGAGTCTCCTCGTCCCCGGCGTTCCGCAGAGATAAGCCACTGATCACCGTTGTCCTCTCTTGGGCAGAGGGCTCGGTGACGGCCCAGGCGTTGGTAGATTCTGGGGCTGGCGGGTTGTTTATGGACAGCTCGTTTGCTGCCCAGCACTCCATTCCCCTGCAGGCTCGAGTTACCCCATTGGTTCTCGAGGCGATAGATGGCAGGCCCCTGCAACCACCGCAGGTTACCCACGAGACTATGCCAGTTGAAGTAGCTATTGGGGCTGTTCACAGGGAGTTGGCCTGTTTCCAGGTGATTTCTTCTCCGCACTATTCGGTGGTTTTGGTGTATCCCTGGCTCCAGATGCACAATCCAACCTTCAATTGGCAAACTGCCGAGATTCTCTCGTGGTCTTCACAGTGTGGGGCCGGGTGCATCCGTGGGCCGGTTAAGGTGTTGTGTGCCTCCTCAGACTCTGCGTTGCCCACTGATTATGGGGAGTACCAGGACGTGTTTGATAAGGTACGCGCTGGTGCCTTACCTGCTCATCGTCCTTACGACTGCGCCATATCCTTGCAACCCGGTGCCACTCCTCCGCGTGGCAGGGTGTATCCTCTCTCGGTTGCGGAGAATAAGGCCATGGAGGAGTACGTTGCGGATGCGCTTTCCCGGGGGCACATTCGTAAGTCTACTTCCCCAGCAGGAGCGGGCTTTTTCTTTGTAAAGAAGAAGGGTGGTGAATTGAGGCCTTGCATCGATTATAGGGGTCTCAATCGAATCACCACTAAGAATGCCTACCCGATTCCCTTGATTACTGAGTTGTTCGACCGCCTTAAGGGGGCAACAGTCTTTACCAAACTTGACCTTAGGGCGGCGTACAACCTCGTACGGATCAAACAGGGGGATGAGTGGAAGACCGCGTTTAACACCAGAACCGGTCACTACGAATACCTGGTGATGCCCTTCGGGTTGTGTAACGCGCCCGCAGTTTTTCAGGAATTCATAAATGATGTCCTTCGTGACTTGTTGCAGCAGTGCGTGGTAGTTTACTTGGATGACATCCTGGTTTACTCTGCCTCCATGGAGTCCCATATCCAGGATGTCAAGCAGGTGCTGCAACGATTACGTGAGAACGAACTTTTTTGTAAACTTGAGAAGTGCGAATTCCATCGATCCCAAGTTGCCTTTTTAGGCTACATCATTTCTGCGGAGGGATTCTCCATGGACCCTCAGAAGGTTTCGGCAGTTCTGCAGTGGCCTCGTCCCAATGGCCTTCGGCCCATTCAGCGCTTTTTGGGTTTTGCCAACTACTATCGGAAATTCATCAGAAATTTCTCCACGCTGGCAAAACCTCTCTCAGACCTAACCAAGAAGGGCAGCAATCCTCACGAGTGGCCATCCGAGGCCATCGTAGCTTTTGAGGCTCTGAAATCCGCCTTCGCTTCGGCTCCGATACTGTCTCATCCCAATCCTGGATTGCCCTTCGTTCTTGAGGTTGATGCATCCGAGACAGGAGTAGGCGCTCTCCTGTCTCAACGTCGGTCGCCCGATGGACCCCTACTTCCCTGTGGGTTCTACTCCAGGAAGCTTTCCTCTGCAGAGTGCAACTACCAGATTGGAGATAGGGAGTTGTTGGCAATCATTCTGGCTCTCAAGGAATGGAGGCACCTGCTCGAGGGCTCCGCAGTTCCGGTCCTCATTCTTACCGATCATAAGAACCTGACTTATCTTTCGGAGGCCAAAAGATTGACACCCCGTCAAGCCAGATGGGCCTTGTTCTTGTCACGGTTCAACTATGTGGTCTCCTATTTGCCTGGTTCCAAGAATGTCAGGGCTGATGCATTATCGCGGCAATACTCTGAGTTGTCCAGGGAGGACTCTGAGCCAACCTCGGTCATACCTCCGGATCATATCCTGGCTGCCATTCGTACCAGTCTGACTTCTCCCCTTGGGGAGCAGATTTTGGCGGCTCAAACTGACGCTCCTCCCGAGAGACCGGAGGGTAGATGTTTTGTACCCGAGGGGTTGCGCACCCGTCTGCTGCGTACCTACCATAACTCCAAAACTGCCGGGCATCCGGGGAGGAACCAGTTGTCTTGGGTCGTCTCTCGGTTGTTCTGGTGGCCAACTCTCCGTGCCGACATCGCCTCTTATGTAGCGGCATGTTCGATCTGTGCCCAGAATAAATCTCCACGGCATCTTCCAATGGGTCTTCTGCAACCCATTCCCAATGGGGAGCGTCCTTGGTCACACCTGGGCATGGACTTTATTGTAGACCTCCCTGTGTCTCGGGGCCATACGGTCATCCTCATGGTCGTCGATCGTTTTTCCAAAATGTGCCATTGTATTCCACTCAGGAAATTACCAACAGCGCAAGAACTGGCCACGGTCTTTTCCAGGGAGATTTTTCGCCTGCATGGGTTGCCCAAGGTGATTGTCTCGGACCGCGGGAGTCAGTTCGTGTCCAGATTCTGGCGCGCCTTCTGCTCCCAGTTGGGCATTAGTCTCTCCTTTTCTTCAGCCTACCACCCGCAGTCCAATGGGGCTGCGGAGCGTTCCAATCAGGCCTTAGAACAATTCCTTCGGTGTTATATCTCGGACCATCAGGACGATTGGGCCGATCTCCTGCCTTGGGCTGAGTTTGCCAGGAACTCAGCGGTCAACTCCTCCTCCGGGATGTCCCCCTTCATGGCCAACTATGGGTACCAACCCGCGGTATTACCTGAGAGGTTCTCACCACAGGACATTCCGGCTGTGGAGGACCATCTTGCTGCCCTGCGTTCTTCATGGGGGCAGATCCAGAGGGCTTTGAGGGACTCGGCTCAGCGTCAGAAGTTCCAGGCTGATCGCAGACGGTTGCCCGCTCCTTCATACCAGGTCGGCGATCGGGTGTGGTTGTCTACTCGTAACCTCAATCTTCGGGTGCCCACACCCAAACTAGCTCCCCGTTTTGTCGGTCCTTTTCGCATTCTCCGCAAGGTGAATCCGGTGGCCTATGCCCTTGCCCTTCCACCTGGGATGCGGATCTCCAATATCTTTCATGTATCACTGTTGAAACCTCTGATCTGCAATCGCTTCACTACCTCTCTGCCTCGGCCCCGTCCCATTCGGGTTGACGGTCATGAGGAGTATGAGGTGAGCCGGATCCTGGACTCTCGATTGGTGCGCGGCCGATTACAGTTCCTGGTTCATTGGCGCGGTTATGGTCCCGAGGAGCGTTCCTGGGTTCCTTCCGCGGATGTCCATGCTCCTGCCCTCCTCCGCGCGTTTCATACCCGCTTTCCTCGGAAACCTTTTGTTGAGCCGCGGAGGGGGAGGGGCCCTTGAGGAGGAGGTACTGTCAAGGTCCTACCTTTTCCCAGAGGTTATGTTACTCCATGTGCTAGCATCCATCTTGGATTTCTGCTGAGCATGATGGGAATCTTTTATGCCTTCAGGTCTCTGAGGTCCATCCCCCAGAGGGGTGTGGCTGAGTACATATAAGCCTGGGATCTGCACATGCTCTTTGCACTTGTGTCTTGTGTCTTTGTCTTGCTACAGCTCTGTGTATACGCTCGTGACTCTTCTGGTATTCTGACTCGGCTTGTGACTAAGACCATTCTCTGCGTTTCCCTTTGATCTGACCTTCCGTTGCTGAACCCGGCCCGTGACCTGTGATTCTCTGTCTACTGTTCTGTACTGTTTTGTCCCGTTGTTATTGACCCGGCTTGTCTGACTACGCTATTGTCATTCTCACCAACTACACGCCATTGGCGGCGGCCATTACCGCAGCTGGGGTGTCTCGGGGGCCGCGACCTGGTCCCTGGTTGCGTCAAGTCCATCCCCACCATCAGGGGCCCTGGTGAAGGGCAGCCTGGGACTTAGACTCCGCGCCCTGAGGGACTTCAGTCTGTTGGTGGTGGTTGTCGTCAGCCAGTGCGTTACCCTACCACTAGGCCTACCTGTCCGTTCCACAGCCCTGCCCTGACACATATGCTCAATTCCACTCCAGGTCATTGCAATTTCTGGCTGCATTCTGGCTGTGAAGGTAAGAAAGTATAGTATTTCTATTCACCAATTTGTCTGAAACCCAATGCTTAGTTGTCTCTTGCATGGTGACTCACAAATTCAACCCTGGAGTTAGAGAAATCCTTCCTTTCACTCATCTGGAAGATTCTTACAATGAATGCCAGCCTGACAGGCTTTGGAGGAGTTCTTGACAGCCTCTTGGTGCAGGGAATTTGTTCAAGAATCAAACATACTGAGCTTTGAGTGAAACAGTTATCCCTTCAACACTGCACCTGTCAACTGCAAGGTTATCCCATTCAAATTCAATTGGACAATACCACAGCAGGGGCACACATCAATTATCAGGATGGAACAGGAAGTTTCACAGCTCAAGAGAACCCTGTTGTCTTAGATAGAAGTTCAGGTTCCAGCTCTGCCTATCGTGCACATCCCAGGCATGGACAACCGTGGGGAGGATTTCTGACAAAATCTGGATCCTGGAGAATGGTCTCTTTACCCAAAGTTGTTTCAAGACTTCTGTTGCCAGTGACAAACACCATATCTGGACCTCCTGGCTTCCAGATTCAACAACAAACTGAGCAAGATGCTTTGCTGACTCTGTGGGATCAGCTTAAACTGTTCTGCTTTTCCTGATTCCCATTGCATCAAATTAACTCAGACTCCTTGGTGATTCTCTGTGGAATCTGCTTCACAGTCACAGGCTTTGACAGTTTGGCTGTTAAAGGCTTGGTCCTAAGAGATGGGTCCTTTTGGGGCTTTAACCCCAAGAAATACTCTATGGGACAAATCTTGACCTTTCTGCAATCAGGTCTGGACCAGCATTTGGACTTTAGTACAATCAAAGGACAAATTTCAATGCTCACAATCTTCTTACAAAAACAATTTGATCCTCATTCTTAGTGAATTTGTACAAGGGGTCATTCAAGTAACCTGGTTCTCTTGGTTCTTTAAAGACCATTTATTGACCCTATCAGGGACATTTTCCTGTCTCGCCTTACCCATAAACTGCCCTTCTTCAGTGCCATAACCTCTGAGAAACAAGTGTCTGAATTAGAGGCCTTATCTTGTAAATTTCTTCTTTTCTAGAAAGATAAAGTTGTATTAGGACCGAGGGACTTTTTTGTCCCTGAGGTGGTTACTTCTTTTTACTTTAATCCAGACTTTGTACAGTACTTCCTACCTTCTCTCCTTCCCTGATGAATTCCAAGGAGATTTTAGTTTAGATGTGTTACTTGCTGTTCAAGTTTATCTCTCAGCTACATCTTCTTTAATACTGATTGGCTCTTTTCCCACCTGAAGGTTTCTATACAGGACAACCTGACTCTCATTCCACCATTTCTAGGTGGTTCAACCAGTTCATTATTTGAGCCTATAGTCTTATGGATACGTTTCCACCTTTTTCTATCAAGGAGCACTGCACTAGATCAATAAGTACCTTTTCAGCATGCTTCTGTATTTCAGACCTTGTCAGCCACCTTGTGCCACCTTCACATGTTCTGTAAGATGTTCAGACCTCAGCTGATGCCAGCTTTGAACAGGAGGTCCTTTAGGCAGATCTATATGTTGCAGATAGCCTCCAGATTTCAACTTGTTTTTATGACTTGTTAGTGTTTTGTTTTCTGTGTTGCCCACCCCTCAGTTGGACTGCTTTGGGGCATCCCAGGCATCTCAGAATTACTTCGGCCTTGTGTCCCATAATTATTTATTAAGAAAATTGGATATTGACTTACCACAAAATCGTGTTCTTGGGATTAATTCATGAACACGTCCTGTCCTTCTGATTCACTGCCACTACTGCTTTTCCACAAAACTGCAGCATGATGGGTGAGGAGGGGGTTATACTTGGCTCACAAACAATTTTTTTTGCCAGTTTTCTGATTCTCATTCAGGCAGCAGTATTAGGGTTGATGCACACTGGACGCTCCCTAGATGCCTTTCTCCTTCCAGCAGGTTGAGGTGATTGCAGCCGTATTAGTGCATTTGCGACAGGACCAGTACTCAATTGTTCCTTCTAGCAGGAAAACTTTGGATGCTGGTAAACATGTGTACCACATTTAGCAGCATTTACCCATGTTTAGCATCAGGTGCTTGGGTGGTAAGTATTAATACTGGCCATTGAAATGAATTAATGCTCCAGTGCTAAATTTGCCTAATGTTAAAGGGCATTCAGATGAACTTAGACGTGTTTACTTGCCTTTCTGCTGCATCAAGCTTTTTTCTGCCAAAACAGTCCTCTCCTGAATGCTTTTCTACTGCGTTTAGGAGAGGAGCATTTACTGCCACTAAACACTGCTGCTCCAAAACTCTGGTAAAAGCCTATGTGCATGGACAATGGAGAGTGTAAAATCTGGTGCATAGGAACCAATGAGCTTCTAGGTTTTTTTGTCAAAGCTTAATTAAACAAGCTGAAGTTAGAGATTGATTGTCTACCAGATGCACCAGATTTTGCACTCTCCAGTTTTAATAGATCAATCCCATAGGCGTTTATTGAATTGTGTTCAGGGACTTTGGCAAAAAACACCAAAAGCTTCAAAAACATGAGTTTAGGAGCAGAAGTGTGCATGAGGCCTAATACAGTCTTATTATAATCCCTTATAAGCCTGTTAACGAACTCCAAGAATAGGAAAGGTTTACTGTTAGTCGAAAATCCTGTTTTAACAACTGTGAGACAAAGAAGCATACCTTTAGTTTGACTTCCAAAGAAATTTTCAAGAAAAAGTTTAGTGTCTTTCTTTTGAAGCACCATCTTGCAGTCAGATTGTAATGTCTGCTTAAGCCACACATGATAAAATCCTGAACCTTGGGTTAGCTGTAGGTTTATTCCCATTGCAGAGCATAGCTCACCAATGCTTAAAAGCCTGTGCAAAACAAAAAACTGTTCTTATTTGACATTACAGATAATAATTTAACTTCTGAATTGTTTTGAATATAAAAGCACCCTGCTTACTCTGAGCAGACATCACCCAGAGCAAGGAGGAATACATTTATAAACTACATATATATGCAATATGTTTTTTCAACTTTAAATGTAAACAAGCAGGAAAATATGGTTCCTGACAGCACATTGCAGAGACACATTCCTGAAGACTAAACACAAATACTCCTGCGCTTGGGGGTGAACTCGGTGTAACTACGGATCCATGTGGAAGATCCTGGATATTGCACACCTTGCTGCCCTCAAAAGACTGGTCCAAAACACTGTATGTAAAGAAAACAAACAGAGGGCGCACCTGCCTAGTGCATTACCTAAATAAATTTATTGATAAAAGTAACGAATGGTGATATACTCACAAATGACAATGATAAAAAAGAGGCTCTGAGGAAGGGGTAAGTCCCCAAAACGTGTTAACCTATTGTAGGTCCAGTGTTCCTGTGGGGATCACCATAACAGGCAGACCAGTATTGCTGTGTTTCATGATGAGCTTTTTTATCCTTGTCGTTTGTGAGTATATCACCATTCATTACTTTTATCAATACATTTATTTAGGTAGTGCACTGGGCTGGTGCGCCCTCTGTTTGTTTTCTTTACACATTCCTGAAGATCTGTTCATCTTGGCCAGTTGACACCTGGGAGGGGGGTAATGGGTCCTTACTTGTAGCCCAGATACAGTACCACAAATTTCTATTTCCTTTCAGATACAGTTGCAAGAAAAAGTATGTGAACCCCTTGGGATTACATGGAGTTTTGCATGAATTGGGCATAAAATGTGCTCTGAACGTCATCTAAGTGACAACAATAGAAGAACACAGTCTGCTGAACATAATACTACACAAACATTAGATGTTGCCATGGTTTAATTGCACATAACATGTAAACATTCACAGTGCAGGGAGGAAAAAGTATGTGAGGCCCTAGCTGAATGACTTCTCCCAGAGCTAATTGGAGCCAGGAGTGAGCCAACCTTGACTCCAATCAGTGTGATGATATTGGATGTGTTGCTGCCAGCTGTCCTGCCCTTAAAAAACACACACCTTTTTTGGGTTTACTGGTTTCAAGAAGCACTGTCTGATGTGAACCATGCCTCGCAGAAAAGAGCTCTCAGAAGACCTACGATCAAGAATTGTTGACTTGCATGAAGCTGGAAAGGGTTACAAAAGTATCTCCAAAAGCCTTGATGTTCATGTGTGCACGGTAAGACAGACTGTCTACAAATGGAGAAAGTTTAGCACTGTTGCTACTCTCCCTAGGCGTGGTCGTCTTGTAAAAATGACTGCAAGAGCACAGCGCAGAATGCTGCATGAGGTAAAGAAGAATCCCAGAGTGTCAGCTAAAGACCTACAGAAATCTCTGGCACATGCTAACATTTTTGTTGACACATCTACAATAAGGAAAACATTAAACAAGAATGGAGTACATGGGAGGACACCACGGAGGAAGCCATTGCTGTCCAAAAAGAATATTGCAGCACGTTTGAAGTTTGCAAAAGAGCACCTGGATGTTCCACAGCACTACTGGCAAAATATACTGTGGACAGATGAAACCAAGATTGAGTTGTTTGGGAAGAACACACAACACTATGTGTGGAGAAAAAAAGGCACAGCACACCAACATCAAAACCTCATCCCCACCGTAAAACATGGCGAAGGAAGCATCATGGTTTGGGGCTGCTTTGCTGCCTCAGGGCCTGGACGGATTGTTGTCATTGATGGGAAAATGAATTCCAGAGTTTGTCAAGACATTTTGCAGGAAAGCGTACGACCATCTGTCCGCCAACTGAAGCTCCGCAGAAGATGGGTGATGCAACAGGACAATGACCCAAAGCATACAAGTAATTCAACAAAACAATGGCTGCAACAGCACAGAATACACCTTCTGGAGTGGCCCAGTCAGAGTCCTGACCTCAACCCGATTGAAATGCCGTGGCATGACCTTAAGAGAGCGATTCACACCAGACATCCCAAGAATATTGCTACACTGAAACAGTTTTGTGAAGAGGAGTGGTCCAAAATTACTCCAGATCATTGTGCAGGTCTGATCTGCAACTACAGGAAACGTTTGGTTGAGGTTATTGCTGCCAAAGGAGGGTCAACCAGTTATTAAGTCCAAAGGTTCACATACTTTTTCCTCCCTGCACTGTGAATGTTTACATGTTATGTGCAATTAAACCATGGCAACATCTAATGTTTGTGTAGTATTATGTTCAGCAGACTGTGTTCTTCTATTGTTGTGACTTAGATAACGTTCAGAGCACATTTTATGCCCAATTCATGCAAAACTCCACGTAATACCAAGGGGTTCACATACTTTTTCTTGCAACTGTATATGATATTTTTTTTTCCTAATTAAAAGAGTACAATTTTCCTTTTTTTTTTTTTTTTTTTTTTTTAAAACAAATTCAAGACATAACTCAGCAATGGTTACATATGCTTTCTTTATGACCTTACCAATTTGAAAACGTTTTCCTTGGGTAATAAATTTATATTATTCCTTTAGAAATCACATTACCTTTATTAAAACAAAACAAAACAAAAAAAAAAACTTTTTTCTCTTGTACTGTACGAATCTTTGCTTTCGGACCTCAAGGCAAACAGGGGATAATGTGCGTAGATATAGAAACCAAAATTGAAGTTACATAGATATTGGGTCCTAAAGATACTGTACAAATGATACCTATGGTGTCTAAACATGACAAAGCAGAAGATTTGTTTTTGAACTGTAAGCTTCCGCTGTTTGATGTCTTGAAAATGAGGCATTCCCTGCCGAATAGTTACTTTTTCCACTATATTCAATTACGTCATGCTTGTATGGCTCCGTTTTCTTGAGCCTCTTTCAGTTTGGTGCCAATGAATATAGAATCTCTACCAAAGAATGAGTCCCTTCCCAAAGCTCACTCATCTCTATATAAAGCACTGCGACAATCCTCATCTCAGGGCCTAAATAAATGTAGGTAAAAATGGGCATGGACTTCTGCATCCTGGATAATGATGACTGGGAGGATATATGCGACAATCTGTTCCACTATTTGATGTCAGCCAGAGACAGATTTGTGCAATTTAAAATTGTTCACCGCTGTTATTTCATGCCAGCCAGGGTGGGAAGGTTCTCAGCTACTCAGTCTTGTGGGTGTTGGAGGTGCTCTGGCTTAGATGCAGATTTTCTTCAAATCTTCTGGACATGTCCAGCAATTCATGATTACTGGACACAGGTTTTACAATAATGGCTGTTCGATTTTCCCAGGAGATTTGCTTCTGTCCGTTGGGCCCTGGAGACTCCTTTGCAGTTGGGAAAGCAACTAAAGATTACTTGGTATATTTCTTCATTATGCTATGAAGGCCATTGTCTTTCATTGGAAGTCCCCTAGATCACTGACCCGAATAAGTGGAGGTCAGTTTTAAATGCTGTTCTCCCTCTGTACAAAGCCACCTATAATAGCAGAAGATGTCCCTCTAAAATTGAGAAAGTGTGGTCCTTTTGGCTAGAGAATTTTGATAATGCAGTTCTGATTTGACCCATAAATGGCAGTTTGAGCATTGCCCTAAATATTTTAGTCCCCTTTAAACTACTTTGTTCTGTGGCCTTTAGGGGATTTGATTTCTGCTGTTGTGGGGGCAACTTTCTTGAAATGTACCTATGGATTAATATTACTGAATGGTTTATGGCTTTATCTGATGACAGGAAATCCTACGTATTGCCTTTAACCCTGATGTTAAATCTGATGGAGGTGGAGGTGTGCAGAATGTGTGTTAGTCTTTCTAGTGTTAATGGTTTGCTTTGTGACCTGAATTGGTTCTTTGTGTTTTCTATCTTGTAAAACCCAATAAAATAGAATTAAGAGGGCGCATGCGCGGCCGGCTCCGGAGATGGACGCTCAGTGAGGAGAGCTCCGTCCTCCCGCCAGCCTGACAGCGGCATACTCAGACCCCAGGGTATCTCAATAAGCGGCAATCGCTTACCTTCCCCTCGCCATCCGAACGGGCGATGACCCGCCGCCGCAAGACACCAGGGAATCCAGGGAAGATGACAAGTTTCTTCCCTGCAATCTCCTCAGGCTCCCAAGATGGCGCTGGCTGCACAGCAAACTGTCTCACAGCACAGCAGGGAGAGAACACAGGAGCGCAGGCAGCATACTACCCAGATGTCAGGCTGAGAAGATCCTTATACCCAGGGGACCCGGGTGAGTTGTCTCCCCCCCTGTCCCCCTCATCCACTAGCCCTGCTAAATCCAGGCCCAGACTGGACACAGGATCACCCCCTGACAGACAGTCATCCCTATCAGCCACAATTCTGACAGGAAACACTCCATCTTTAATTGAATCCTACCCTGCCTCTGACCAGCCTATCACAGAGATTACTATGAAAAACATGCTCCTATCTCTGCGCCAAACGCTACATAACGACATGATGACATCACTATCGCAAATCTCAAATACGGTTCAAACACATGAGACGCGTATCCGCCATATTGAGAACAAATTAGGAGAAATGTGTACCACGCACAATGACCTCATAGATGCCCACACAGACCATACAGATCACATCGAACAAATTAACCTCAAATTGGCAGATTTAGAAGATCGCTCCAGGCGAAACAACATAAAATTCCGTGGTATACCGGAATCCGTCACCTCAGAAGCCATTGTCCCATATATTCAACGGTATATGAAAAATGTAATCCCTGCCCTCACAGACGTGGAACTAGCAATAGATCGAGCACATCGAATCCCCAAACCGTCATTTCTACCAGCGTCGGTACCCAGAGATACACTGGCGCGTATACACTTCTATCATGTAAAAGAAAAAATTATGCTCGCAGCAAGGAATTTCACCTCAACTTCCTCAGACCAAGCAAACATTAAACTGTTCGCAGACCTATCCAAAGCCACACTCGCCAACCGTAAAAAGCTTATCACCATAACTAAAGCTTTACGGAACCATGGGATTGGATATCAATGGGGCTTTCCCACAAAGCTAAATGTCAAACACCAAGGCAAATTTTACACAATCAAATCTCTAGAAACAGGCATCGAATTACTGAAAACGTGGAACATCATTCCAGTGGATTCCCAACGATCAACACCCAACAGGCCACAACGGATGGAAGCAGAATGACCATAAATCCACACACAATTGTTCTCTCTTCTAGCCCAATACCCTGGGCCTCATCAAAGCAGTAACTGGCGATCGGCCCTAGATCGAATATATCTAGACTTCAAGTTTGTTTCAGGCATGAGCTCCCATGTGAGTCATGCCTATCCGTGCCTCCTCAGTCTACAGTAGCTATTTTTGCTACACATGTTACCTGTTTTTTTTACAGGTCTTTTTTACCCCTGTTTTTTCCCCAATCTACCAGTCAACAGTCGCCAACACCACCCTTATCAAGGAACCCATTTACACTAATGAACACTCTCACTACAACCAAGTCCAACCTATACCTAGTGAATTATATACTTACCGGTCCACCACCTCTGTCAAACGAGACAACGCACATCTTAGCAATTCCTGAATCGCCACCGCAACAAGATTCTACCCATCTACTACCAGTAATATGATTACTATAACTTCGCTAAATGTCCGGGGCCTCAACTCCCCCTTCAAAAGATCTTTGCTCTCTAGAGAAATTCGCTCCATACATCCTGACATTCTATTCCTACAAGAGACTCACTTTGCATCATCCAAAATTCCTAAACTCAACATTCCCCACTTCTCCAAAATGTACATGGCAACAAACCCCAAGAAGAAAAATGGCGTTATTACAGCCATAAGACTCCCTACAATTCCAGCTCATCTCTGAATTATCAGATCCTCAGGGACGCTACCACATATTAGTCTGCAAAATCAGCGATACTCCATACACACTGGTGAACGTCTATGGTCCCAACTCCAACCAACTCCAATTCTTTAACAAACTTAATCCCATCATCGCTCAGCAAAGAAAAGGCAGAATACTCATCGGCGGAGATTTTAACATCATCGGCAATCCTCTTCTGGATTCCTCTTCAAAAAAGAGAGCTTCAAAACAGTCCTTTAACCAATTTCTTCACTCCAATGACCTTTTTGATATCTGGAGATGTCAACACAGTACAGAAAAGGACTATACCTATTACTCTCCGTCCCACCTTTCATACTCCAGAATAGACTTCTTCATCACTGACAAGTGGACCCTACAACAAGTCACTTCCTCCATGATCGGAACTATTACATGGTCAGACCATGCTCCAATTACCATCTATCTTGATGACATACAACATTCCAAGATTCCCCGAATATGGCGTCTGAATACAACTCTGTTGAAAAATTGTGATTACAAACAACAAATATTAGATGCTCATAAGTCATTTTTTGAACTTAACGATACACCTGATATTTCCATATCCATCCTTTGGTCAACCTATAAAGCATACATGAGAGGTATTTTGATTCAATTACAATCCCGTATCACCAAAATTAGAACCCAACAAATAGACAAACTCCTCATATCGATTAAATCAAAAGAGGAAAAAAACAAAAATTCCTCAGACCAAACAACCTCCACATCCCTCACTGCAGATAGAAACAAACTAAGATCCCTCCTACTATACAACTACGATCTAAATATACAAAAAATGAAAGCCAAATTCTACTCATTAGGTAATAAAGCCAGTTCACTATTATCCAAAACAATAAAACAAAAACATTTAAAATCCAAAATAGCTTCAATCAAAAATCCGTCTACAAATTTCCTTCACACTAACCCACAAGAAATAGCTAATACCTTTGCGGAATATTATCAAAACCTATACAACCTCAAAAATGACGCAAACACCATTCAACCGACAGTCACATCCATCCAACAATTTCTCCACAAGACCAACCTCCCCAAACTATCCCCGGACCAACTTGACGCCATCTCTATCCCTATTTCCCCCAAAGAAATAGAATCAAACATCAAAACACTCCCACTCAACAAATCTCCAGGAAACGACGGATACCCTAACGAATACTACAAACATCTTTCCACAGACCTATCCCCATATCTTTCCAAACTTTTTAACCACGCCGCCACCACAAGTTCATTTCCCAAGGACATGCTGCAATCCATTATAACGACCATTCCAAAACCTGACAAAGACCCGCAACTTGTCCAAAATTACAGACCAATTTCACTACTCAATACTGACATAAAATTGTACGCGAAAATTATATCTCGGAGACTTCTCCCATACCTCCCCACTCTTATCCACCCAGACCAAGTAGGCTTCATCCCAGGTCGCCAAGCACCCGATGCGACCAGAAGACTTATTTCCCTCTTACACAACTTAGAAAACACCAAATACCCCTCCTTACTCTTATCTCTAGATGCAGAAAAAGCATTCGACCGGATACATTGGCAATTTATGCAACTCACTCTCCAAAAATTTGGGATCACAGGCTGGATGCTTAACGCTATCTTATCACTATACTCACAACCATCCGCCAGAGTGTTGACAGATGGCACATTGTCTGACCCTTTCGATATCTCTAACGGCACCAGACAAGGTTGTCCACTTTCCCCAATAATATTTACTCTCCTTATTGAACCCCTAGCATCCAAACTCAGAGAAGACCGATCCTTCTCAGGTATCACACATCACAACATAGAACACAAAATTAGCCTATTTGCAGATGATATCATACTGATGGTAACTAGAGATGAGCGAATCGAACCTGGCGAAGTGGAATTCGTTTCGAATATTAGGAAAAATTCGATTCGCGCCGAATCCGAACATTAGCAAACTTCGGATGCACGAATCGAATTTTCCCCGATCGGCCGATTTTCATCCCTTCTACAGCCGGCAAAAAGTGTCCCTGCAGAGAGCTCCGCTATTTCTGACAGTTCTCTGACAGTTCCTTCACATTTACAGCAGTTGAAACATTGTATCTATTTGTTTCCATTTAGGATACAGATGTTTTTATTCGGAAACAAATAGATACAATGTTTCAACCGCTGTAAATGTGAAGGAACTGTCAGAGAACTGTCAGAAATAGCGGAGCTCTCTGCAGATACACTTTTTGCTGCACTGGAATTCTTCTTCATCCTCATCCTACTTCTTCTTCATCCTCATCCTTCTTCTTCTTCTTCTTCATCCTCATCCTACTTCTTCTTCTTCTTCTTCTTCTTCATCCTCATCCTACTTCTTCTTCTTCTTCTTCTTCTTCTTCATCCTCATCCTACTTCTTCTTCTTCTTCTTCATCCTCATCCTTCTTCTTCTTCTTCATCCTCATCCTACTTCTTCTTCTGCTTCTTCTTCTTCTTCTTCTTCATCCTCATCCTACTTCTTCTTCTTCTTCATCCTCATCCTACTTCTTCTTCTTCTTCTTCATCCTCATCCTACTTCTTCTTCTTCTTCTTCATCCTCATCCTACTTCTTCTTCTTCTTCATCCTTATCCTACTTCTTCTTCTTCATCCTCATCCTACTTCTTCTTCTTCATCCTCATCCTACTTCTTCTTCTTCTTCTTCTTCTTTATCCTCATCCTACTTCTTCTTCTTCTTCTTCCTCATCCTACTTCTTCTTCTTCTTCTTCATCCTCATCCTACTTCTTCTTCTTCTTCTTCTTCATCCTCATCCTACTTCTTCTTCTTCATCATCCTCATCCTACTTCTTCTTCTTCTTCATCCTCATCCTACTTCTTCTTCTTCTTCTTCTTCTTCTTCTTCTTCATCCTCATCCTACTTCTTCTTCTTCATCCTCATCCTACTTCTTCTTCTTCTTCTTCATCCTCATCCTACTTCTTCTTCTTCTTCATCCTCATCCTACTTCTTCTTCTTCTTTCTCTTCTTCTTCTTCTTCTTGCCATGGGCCCCTGTACCACCTCCTCATGCTGCTGCCAGGTCCAGAGTGTGTCATGGGTCCCTGTACGGCCTCCCATTGCTGCTGTCTCCATCGCCACACTCTGCCATGTGCCACTTTCAGGTCTCCTCACACTGCTGGTGGGTTCCATTTTGTCATAGGGTGCTGTATGGCCTCCCATTGCTGCTGCCTCCACCGCCACACTGTGGCTCCACACTCTGGTTTTGGCCCCGTGACTGCCCAAATGAGTGAAGTGTGCGGTGATTCTAAGATCGACGGCACTCATCTGCATGTCATACTGACTGACAGTATTATTTCTCTTCCCCAGCAGACTCCAAGGGCATTTAAATTAAAGGTACAGTGTTCTGCACTAATATAAAGGCTCTCTGAAGCCTAGAAACCCTTTTTATAAGTTAAATTCGCAGCGAATAAATTCGCATCGAATCGAATTTATTCCACAAATTCGGCGAATCAGCTGAATCGAATTTTTGAATAATTCGCTCATCTCTAATGGTAACCAACCCAAAAACGTCTCTTAAAACAATTCGCTCACACCTCTATGACTACTCGATAGTATCATTATATAAAATCAACGAAGTTAAATCCTCCATACTAAACCTCCACACTCCACCGCATATCCAAACCCTACTAGCGACCAAATTCCCCTTCTCATGGGAAACAAACCACATCCCTTATTTAGGTATCAAACTCACACCAACAACGGGTCAACTATACTCCGCAAACCACAAAACTCTACTTGAAAATATTCCTTGAGAACTAACCACACTCTTTACCTCAGAACTCTCCAAATTGGGTCGAGTGGCAACCTTAAAAATGCTCATTCTACCCAAAATCCTATACATATTCCGTACACTCCCAATCACAATTCCTAAATAATTTTTTTCTAGCCTACAATCAATCTTCACAAAATTCCTTTGGAATTCCCAAAAACCCAGATGCACCACAAACCTATTAATATGCCCTACAATGAAAGGAGGGGTAGGTCTCCCACACCTCAAATCTTATTACACCGCGACACTCCTGGATCAAATGTACTTTTGGTGGAACCCATCAAAGGAAAAAACTTGGTCCATAATGGAAACCCTCTCTCTTTACCCCTTGAAACCCCAAAACCTAATCCTAATTCCACCAACCAACCACATAGAACACAAAATAAAACACCCCTGTATACAAGCCTCTCTACAAGCCTGGCGGGATCTACTGTCCACCAATTTCAAAGACATCAAACAAATCCCCACTCCAACTAACTTACTACATCTGTTCAAACCCTCGTTAGACCTATCGTATTGGACAAAACATGGCATAATTAATATTTCAGACCTCTACACCAACCAATCTATACGCCCCTTTCATGCTCTTCAAACAAAATATAATCTACCTATATCTGAAAATTTCACATACCTAAGAATTACTCACTGCCTACAAACAACAATAATACCTCACACCACCAAATTACCATCTCCAGCATACCTTTTTCTCACAAGTCTAAATACCCAGGTAAAGGCATCTCTACCTTTTATACGTACCTCAATAACCTACAATTCACGCTACAAACCACCTCTCTTACCAACTGGGAAAAAATCCTACCAGGAACAATAACTTCACAATGCTGGGAAAATGCTTTCACAAATACATATAAAGCTACCCGATGCAGCTCCCACTGGGAGTCATACCTAAAAATCCTCCACCAATGGTATCTGACTCCGGTCAAACTCTCTTTCTATTACCCAAACCACTCCCCTGCATGCTGGAGACAATGCGGGGAAACGGGCTCAACGATACATATCCTGTGGTCTTGTAAATCAATTAGGTCCTTCTGGAATACTACCTTCCAACTAATATCCGACATAATCAAAAGTGTAACTACCCCGAATCCCTCATTAGCACTTCTACATATTGAGATTGAAAAATTTTCCTCTCACTCCCGCACAATTATCACCCACATTCTATTTGCGGCCAAAATAAACATCACTAGACTATGGAACTCAAAAAACACGCCCTCAATCACCTCACTGATTACAGACCTCAACTTCCAATGCGAAATGGAGAAAAAATGGGCAATCAACACTTCCTCCCTCCTTAAATTCAACCACAAATGGACCCGATGGTTAAATCACCCAAAATGCTCTGTACAACCCTGATAACACTCAACATATAAAAACATCACCTAATCCCTGACTGGTACATCCTTCCCCACCTAGTTGTACCTCTTCCCCTCCACCCCCCCTACCAATAACCCCCTTAACATCCCAACCCCACACCAAAGTTTTTCATTCATATATAAATACCTCTGATGATATAGCTAATTAAGACCAAATTCCTCAGTGCCTCAAAAGTGAAATAACAACTACACTGCTCAAATGTACAATGTTTATTGTATTGTATTATGATATGAATGAACAATGTTTTATTTCCTTGTTCTCCCTTTCTTTGAAAATATTTTAAAATAAAATAGAATTAAAAAAAATAAAATAAAACATGACAAAGCCGTCCAAGAGGCACCAGAGGCTGATTCTGCCACCCCCTCCCCTTCTTCCTCTGCTATACAAGTCTGCAATATTGCTTGTAATGAAGATTGTGGCTGCTTTTTTACGAACATAAATCACTGGAGTGGGAAGTTAAAGTGGAACTAATTCGATTTACCAGGTTAAAAAAAAAACAGTTACATTCCTGGCATGTCAGGAATAATAACTGGCAGCATCATGGAAGTTGCAGATCAAACTAAGATGGCAGCTTCCTTGGCTGAAAAGGATAGGAGGGTTTAGTTCCGCTTTAGAAAGCACATGTGAACAAATGGAAAATGGTGTTTTTGAAGTTAAAAAAAAAGCCTAATGTTCAGTGACACAAAAGATATGATATTTCAATCTGGCTTTAACATTGTCTGCATTTTTTGTGCAATGTTTGGAAAAATAGATACAGTTTCTCTAAGTTAGATAGATTTTCCACAGTGTGGTACAATCACTAAGCTGGACACTTTCTAGAAACAAGTTAAAAAATGCTCAAATATAAATGCCTAAAAATTACTGTGTTCAGATGTAAATTAAGCCTTAGTGCTATAATCACTTTTCAACACATCAACTTTCAGGTCACAGCGACAAAAGTAAAAAAAAAAAAAAGACAAAAACTAAGTACTATCAGAGTGTGACAGGGTTTCACCAGGACAGGAGGTGGGGGGAAGTCTGGCCAGTAGGAACACAGACATTATTAAAAGCCTGACAGGGTTTCTCACCCTTTACCAATGCTTTATCTAAAACACCTAAAAATGTTTTTGGTTGGAGTTAGATTTTATGTTAGACTATGGGATGGAATTTGCTGTTATGGCAATAACCACCAGACATGCCTCACATTCATTTACCAAGGGTCACCTACCACTCACAACTTCTGCATGTTAATACAATGTCTTGTGATCTGATCCTTTCATTTTACATTTTGAGATGGCCACATTTGAAAAACTCAATACATCAATAGTGGTAACATTGTGGGACAAGTCTATTCCCAATGAGTAGAAATAGAGCCACTGTTGTAAATTTCATTTATGTAATTTTACATATTTAAACAGTTACTGCAGGTGAATCTTACAGGTTTGTGTGTTTTAAATGACATCAATGTTCATCATCAGTGAATGTCTCATTCATTGCTTTATAAACTGTGCCCCTAAGTCTGAGTTTACTTCTTCTACGGGAGAGAGTTTCTATTTTCCTGATATGTTAGGTGTATACTGTATCTTGTGCTTGATTTAATATCAATTTATCATTTTCATCATAATATAGACTAGACAAACTTAGCACAAGCCGTCTTTGAAATAACCTAAATAAAATTATTTGCAAACATAGAACCTTTATTATAAGATATTTATACCAAGGTTTTTGTCCTGTTCTGCATTGTAGATGTCGTACACCAAAAATTCTGAGACAAAAATAGCCACAATAGCCACAATATCAGTGTACATTTTATTGCATGGGCCATCTCATTTATTTATTTTCCTACCAATGATGTCCAATTGATATAGTGGTACATTTCTAGTCTGTACAGTACACACATATTTATCTCCATAAACTAAAATGTCAAATAAATCTCTGCGATGTGACAGCTAATTGGTCATGTTTCTACATTGCTGTGAAATGAAGTCATTGATTTCCTCTGCAATTTAACTGCATTGGAGTTTTAAAGGCTAAGTCCACCTAAAACTGACATTTTATTTTGATTGCATGCTGATAGATTATGTGTTAGTATCCCATGTCTCTACAGGAAACCAGCACCTGCTAGAGTTCCTGATTTTACTTCTTTTGGTTGACTTAAGAATTTAGCCAGGAAAGAGCGCTGACCTCAATCTTAGGCTAAAGCTATGTCAGGCAATAATGGCCTTGGGCTCGGAGGAGTGGGTAGCTGTAGCAAGGATGGAATACTACAGAGGTTTGTTGTATGTAGCATATTACAGGCAAGAAACATAAGCATTTTTATTTTACAACATGCATAGGTTATAAGGACAAGATAAAAAATATATATCAATAGATGTTAGCAAGATGCTTCATTATTAAAAAAAACAAAAAAAACAACAACTTATATTTTAAAATAAAGAATAATCAAGAAGCGTACCACTGCTCCAAATAGTTACCTTGGCACAACTACTATTTCAAATCGATCTTTTATTTTCTGCTGTATAATGTCCTTAGTTTTCCTTTGAACTTTCCAAGCATGCTTGACCCATTTCTGACAGCGTTCCAAATCATACGATTCTTTAAGCCATTGCAGCTCTGAAAAGTAAATGCAAATTACATTTTTTTTCTTCTTTTTTTTTTTTTACATGTACTATTTTCTGTGTCCTTATATTCCCTTAGTTGTTCCTGTTTCACAACTATAAATGTATCTGACAAAATGCTGTCACACAGATCTATATCATACGCAGTTACCTATAAATAGCATTGTAAATGAACAGAAATATGTTAATAAAAGCAAATTGAATTCTGAAATACTGGCATGATACTAACCGCTTAAGTAAAACCTGCAGCCTAAGTGTAACATTTTTGATGAGCAAAAGTAAAATTTTAACCCTCATAACCAGTTGCACATATACTACAGCAAGACAGCTATGGCCTGTCCTGATCTGCTGTTTTTGTTTACAAAATTGTATTGCTTCTAATTCCCCTGTTGGGTGTGTCTTGCACAGTAAGGGCTGTGATACATGACTTGAGAGGCATAACTAGAACCTTCAGGTGCAAAAAACCATGAATGCCCCCCGGCCTCCTGGTCTGGGCTCTTCCTTCCAAGCCTGGAGCCCTTACCACTGATCCCAGGACCCTTTGCTCTCACTGCGGGGCCCTTTATTACAGTCCTGCAGTGGATCCCTTTCACAGGAGGGTAGGCAGTGTGACAGAACAGGAGGATGTTGTAACAGGAGGGGGGCAGTTTGACAGAAGAGGGGGGAAGTGTGACAGGAGGGGGGGCACTGTGTCAGAGGGGCAGTTTGACAGGAGGGCAGTATAATGGAGGCAGTGTGACAGAAGAGGTGGGTATTACTAGGAATAGGAATCTGCTGTGGCAGAGAATGTGCAGGCTACTAGGTGGGAGTGGCTTGGGGGTAGGGGAAATTTCTCTTACCTTACCCAGCAGTAGGAGCAGCCTCGAAGCAAGAAGTGGGAGCCGGAGTCAGAGGGGTGCAGCTGGGAGGCAGAGCTGGCTGTTCAAGCTAACTGCTTGTCTGTTGTCAACATCACAGCTTGGCTCATGGCTTCCAGAAACAGCTAGCACCAGGTTGGATAGGAGGGGCAGCGGGGCGGCATATAGAAGAACCAATCTTTTCAATTATTCTCCTGGCTCCTGCATGACTTTCAGTGGCGGTAGAAGCCAAGAGGAAAAAACAGAGGGGATGACTTCTTTTATATGCCTCCCTGCTGCCACTCCTATCCAGATGTAGACAAGTGTGATAGGGGAGCCTCGAGGACCCCCTGCAGCATTGGGCTGGATCGCATTCCACCCACCAATAAAGTACTGACCCCTGTCTGATCTGTCTATAATCTAATTATCCCTCCCCCCTCAATCCTAGTTTAAATACTCCTCCAGCCTTCCCATAAACCTCTCCCCCAGCACAGCAGACCCCCTTCCATTTAGGTGCAAACCATCTCTAGCATATAGGCTGCACCCCAATGAAAAGTCAGCCCAGTGCTCTAAAAACCCAAGGTAGCTCCTATCCTCATATTGATTAGTGGTTCCAAATTAATAACTACTGCAGTAGGGAACAGACACAAGAAGATACACTCAGCATCTTTCCAAATCGCTGTTCTGTTTATTCGGTGCATTTGAAGTTTTTTTTATACACATGATTACGTAGGTATCACATTAATATTACAATTGTACTTTTATGGAAACAAGGGATGTTACATAGGCAGGCTAATTTCTAATCACGATTTGAAGGAATGCAAACGTAATGAAAACATTATTAGTGCCGTGTGCACAATGAGTGCAGTGTACAATACATTGGCAAAGCATACAAAATAGAATACAATTTTATACAGAATTTACAAATTTCCTTTACAATCTCCCCTCTTGTGATCACAGACCACACCTGCTGTGGCCTTTAACCTGGAGCCTCCTCACATTTAGGTGGTAGTCCCGGCCTAGGAAGCAAACTCCACTGGGGAGAATCCAATAGCTGAGAACAACTACAGTATATCACTACAAAATGACCTTTTAAAATGACTAAAACGTACATAAAAAATCAAATGATTGATAAGAAATATTTACAGAGTAATTGGCTGTGCACTCAGATGCTGTGGTCAGAATGGCCTTGTAGCTTAATTGTGGACATGCTGACTTATCAGCATAGTTAAACACAGAGAATTCTACATAACATGGAAGACATATTAAAGACAATGACTTCAACATGGCTGAAATACTTTTCAAATCACATTAAATATACATATACCCCTTACTAATATATTTATTAAAGCACACACGCGCACGCTATATTGCCAAAAGTATTGGGACACCCCTCCAAATCATTGGATCCAGGTGTCCCAATCACCTCCATGGCCACAGGTGTATGTGAAATTTCCTTGTTACTAAATATTACTAAATATTCTTTTTTTTATGTTTTAGAATTTACTATTTGTGGTGCCTTACTTAATTCCACAACTGAAAGCTGAAAATAAGCCTGGGCAGGAAGGGGGTAAAAGTGCCCAGTAGGCAAGTGGTTTTATGTCAGGGCTGGTTGAAACAGACCTGGTCATATGACATGACGTTTTGCAGCTACCTTCAGTTGGGTAAGGAGAGTTATAATTCCTTGTATAATGTATGGTTTAGTGACTTCCCAAACTGCCATCAATAACTCCATGTCTCTCCACATCTGCAACTGCCATGAATCCGTGGTCTCGGGGTAAAATTCATATAACAAATCCCCCTCCATGAGCCCAAGAACAGCCCATGTAGCTATACTTACCTGGTCAGGATGCATTAAGTTAAATGTTTTTTGTCATTTTATAATTGTTTTAACTTTCTTTTGTATGTCAGAATTATTGGAACTGAGTGTGTACAAATCATAGCTTAAAAATATAAATCTTGCAAGCATTAAAAAATAAATCCACAAGCCCCAATTTAAAACAATATAAGTGCAGCCCCAATTTGTACAACCTTGCTAACTTTTTAGAAAGTTTTGCTTGTTAGAAATGGGTGTTTACTATGCTTGTCTGAGAATATCTGCCATTAGGAAAACCTTTTCAATTTCCTGCATGGGATACCAAAGACTGAATTTATTTATTTGCAGTTGGAAATATGTATTGTTTTGGGAACAGGTGTGAAAAGCAAAGAACTCTTATGTTTTTTTTATACTTTAATACAGCTGGCTGATCAGTCTATGCTTATTTCTGAGACTTTATGATGCTGTCACTGCAGATGTGTTTTTACAGCAGTTGCAGAATTCCCTAACAGATATCTAAATAATTGAATGGAGGGCAACTGGGCATAAAGATGTGACCAACACTGTTTTCATAAAAAGAAATATGACCAAAGCTTTTTGACCATACAGCTCTTGTGGGTCACAGGAGTGCATTTATTTGCTAAACCCTGCTGTCACCTGACATCATGGAGCTGCTCCTGGCTCTGGAAGGATCCTGACCATATTGCTGGGATCCACCCAGCTGCCTGATTGACAGCTGTTCTGGCTCTCAGTGTGTGGCTGGGAGCCAAAGACAGCTGTTCAGCCCTCTCCAGGCCAGCACTCCAATGAGCACTGGATGGGCAGAGCGGAGAGCAGTGACTAACAGAAGACCACAGTCATGTGATCACCAAATTCTCTGACTTAGACTGATGCTGCATCATGTAGGTGAGTATGTATGTTTGTTTTATTATATTCCCCATACATTTCCTTTAACCACTTGCCGACCGCAGATAGCCGAATTATGGCTTCACTGCAGCCAGCCAGTTCTGGGAGGGCGACATATGACATCCTCCCAGAACACGCCCTCCCACGTGCCCCCAGCAATCTCCATGATCGCTGTGTTCTATGGACGCAGCTGATCACGTGATGTGGTAAAAGGCCAATGACAGCTGCCTTTTACCACGTGATCAGCCATGTCCAATGACACAGCAGATCAACGGTAAATGCAGTTGACGGTTATCGGCTGCACTTTCCTCACGCTGTCACAGCGTGAGGAAAGTACTGCCGATAACCAGCAATTGTCAGAGGACGGATCGGCACTGATCATCAGGGCACTGATGATCAGTGCCCCGATGATCAGTGCCCAGTAGTGCCACCCACCAATGCCGCCCATCTGTGCCCAGGAGTGCCACCCACCTGTGTCCAGCAGTGCCACCCACCAGTGCCACCCATCAGTGCCCAGCAGTGCCACCAGTCAGTGCCCAGCAGTGCTGCCAGCCAGTGCTGGCAGTCAGTGCCACCCATCAGTGCCGCCTATCAGTGCACATCAGTACCGCCTATCAGTGCACATCATTGTGGCATATCAGTGCCAGCTCATCAGTGCCGCCTATCAGTGCCTTCTGTCAGTGCTGCCTATCAGTGCCCATCATTGTTGCATATCAGTGCCAGCTCATCAGTGTCGCCTATCAGTGCCACCTCATAATTGCTGCCTATCAGTGCCCATCAGTACTGCCTATCAGTGCCCTTCAGTGCTGCCTATCAGTGCCCTTCAGTGCTGCCTATCAGTGCAGCCTCATCAATGCACATCAGTGAAGGAGAAACATTACCTGTTTGCAAAATTGTATAATAGAAACAAAGAAAAACTTTTTTCAAAATGTTTGCTCTTTTTTGTGTATAGCACAAAAAATAAAACATCCAGTAGTGATTAAATACCACCAAAAGAAAGCTCTATTTGTGTGAAAAAATTATAAAAATTTAATATAGGTACAGTGTTGCATGACCGGCAATGGTCACTCAAAGTGTGACAGTGCTGAAAGCTGAAAATTGGCCTGGGCAGGGGGAGGGTATAAGTGCCCATTAGGCAAGTGGTTAAAGACTAGATACATCCAAAATAAAAAACAAAAAATCAGCACAAGGGACATAACTTACAGTCAATAGGATGCGTTCTTGTGCTGATGCCTCTTGTGTTAGATAAAATCTTCCATCCTCTGATGCCCCACCCCCACCTCAACAATTTTCTGGTGCTGCACGTTCAGTACAACTAAGGGGCTGTCACAGGCCCTAATCAAGAGTGCCTGGCTTTGCCCACCCTTTTGGCCCAAGCCATACTACAGCTTCTATGAATGAAACAGGATCTGTTAACAGAGGGGGCAGACCTATTAATCATTCAGTCATCCTCCATTTATAGATTGCTTTCCATTCATAGAAGCTGTAGTACAGCTTTTATGAATGGGGAAGTTAGGCGGAAAGGTTGAACATAGTCTGGAATCCTTGTTGAGAATCTGTGCCAGCCCCAACAGTGCTATAAATCCCTTTGGCACTGGAAGATTACAGAGGCTAGGGTGGAGGGAGGGGATGAAGGAGAATATCACACAGAAGAGGTATCAGCACAAGGGACACATCCTACTGGCTGTAAGATATGCCCCTTGTGCTGATTTTGTATATTTTATTTTAGCTTTAATCTATAGGAACCTCTGGAGGTGCAGTCACACAGTGTAACAGTAAATCAAATATGCCATATTATATGCTTTATTTACATCTCTATATTTGCATATTTGTGTTTTAGTGTGGTGAGTTTTAAAAAAAATCCTCCTTGTTCCATTCATTGTGCAATTTTTAGCAAAACATACATTCCATAGTGATAAACAGACTGCAAGAAAAACAAAGAGCTAGTTTAACCATGTAAACTCCACAATGGGTGCCCAACAGAAAAGAAAATTTAAAAAATGTCTACATTTCTAAATTATTTAACAAGGCCAATATTGTTTTGAGTCTAATTCAACTATTAAGGTGGACCACTGTTTAGTATTATTGCATGTAGCACCTATTTATGTAAGCATTTTATGACAATATAAAGAAAAAAGACTGACACTTCGACACTAAATTTCTATAGGATCATAGGAGAGCACATAATAAATAATAAAGTTGTACTGCCATAAAGTTCTCTAGAACTTCACCAGGATAGTACCATAGGACAGAAAATAAAAATATTTTCACAAAAACTAAAAAGGAAGCCCTAAATGAGTAGAGGAAAAATTGATAGCAATATCATAATCTTTCTACCCCAACAGAGCAATATCATCAGCGCTTTGACTCCATACTAGTATCATTAGCAGTCACCCTAAAGACAACAGTGCATTTAGCTCTCATTTTTAGTACAGCTATGGGTATGTATTTTTGTCCCTATAGCAGTACTATCACCTCTCTGCCCCAGTGGATTTTACTATTAGCAATCTTGCCCAAAAAAAACAAAAACAAAAAAAAACAGTATCATCAGCTCTTTGCTCTCCAAGCAATACCATCAGTTAGCTTCCTATACCAGAGCAGAAGTACAGACTTCTTCCTCAGAACAACAGTACCATTGGCTCCCTGAGCTGTACCATTTACATTTTTCTAGACAGATCTGTACTATTAGTTTTTCTTTCCCTAGAGTAGTACCATCAACTCTCTGCCCCAACAGAGTAGTAGCAGCAACAATCAGTTATTTACCCTTTAAAGCAATGACTTCAGTGTTCAGTCCAAGTAATAGTTAGGAACTTTTCCCTACAGAACAGCGCCATCACCTTTCTTCACCAAGTAAGTAGTACCATATCCTCTTTTCCCAAACATGGTAGGGCCATCAAACAACAAAGTGGTCCAATAGGTCTGTGTTTTCTTGCACCCCGTCACTTAGCCCTGGCTTGAACCTAAATCTTAAACTTTCTTTTTTCTGCTCAGCAGACTGCTGACATATATGGGATTTCTGGATTACTGTATAAAATGCAATATTTTCTTACTCGTATTGTTATTTGTACTTGTCTATTATAAGAGTCAGTGAGTGTTAAACTGTCTCATTCACTTGTGTAAATGTTCTGCCAATTTCAGAAAACATTCAAAGCAAAAGACTAAAATAAAAGTCGCTATTTCTCTTAACTGTCAGTACAGAACAGATTTGTTTCTTACCATTTCTCATTTCTATCACCTTCTGCTGCAAGGCATTTTTTTCAGCAAATTGGCTCACTTCCAGTTTTTTTGATGAAAATATCTTCAGTCGAGACTCTGCAACTTCAATTTCGAAACTTAGTTGTTTCTATTAAGAAAAAAAATATCGCCAGATGGTAAAATGTTTTTAAAGCGTAAATGCGAATGATGTAACCTTTAAGAAATTGTATACCTTAGCAACGCAATAAAAACTGGTCAATTTAACAAGCACTTTATCAAATGTAAGGACATCAAGCTATGAAGTTTTGTTTATTTTTATAGAAAAGGCCATTGGCATTCATTAAATGGGATTTCATCATTTTCTTAAGGTTGACACAAAAAAGTATAGGGGTCAGCTAGATGTGATTGCCCAGCTTTAGCACATTTTCAAAGTCTCTACAGCATACAAAAGCAGAACATGTCAAAATCTTTGATGCCATTTCCAAAACCATTTCTTAGAAAGTATGATCATGTTTTAGTTGTGGTAGTAGTAATGCCTGTGACAGAATGATCCACAACCAGATGCTCAAAATCCACATGTGATCCTAAGATATAACTGAGGTTGCTATTGAAGCAGATTCTTAGTCTGAACAGTAGTAGAAAATTATGTTGATTTACTAAAACTGGAAAGTGCAAAATCTGGTGCAGCTGTGCATGGTAGCCAATCAGCTTCTAAGTTCAGCTTGTTCAGTTAAGCTTTGACAAAAAGAACCTGGAAACTGACTGGTTCTAATGCACCAGCAGTCAAGTCGAAGTATATTTTTTGGGAGTCCCCTTCTAATAGTGGCACCACAAGCAAAGCCCAACAGTCTTTAGGTCAGGCCCTCTGTGCATCTCTCAAAAGTACATAAGGTGGCATCCACTTCATCTTGGGATGATATCTTTTTAGGAGGTGGCTCTTTGTGCCTGAAAGGTGTCACCAGCAGAAACAGTGAAAACAGCCACTGTAGCTGTTAAGGCTTATTGGTCTTACTCTGCTGCCTGGTGCAAAGAAATCAGCTTAGTCTCAGTGCTCACCAGCTGGGCAGCCAGCAGTCTTTTGGTTTCTCATTGTTGTGCAGTAGCTTGCTTCTTCTGGACAGTCCACATTCTACTGGTTTCCTATTCATTTACATTAGTTTGCTGCTGCTGGGCTAAGACGTTCTGATTACTTTGAAGTAATGCCTTTATCAAGTACTGCATTCAGTAGGTTCAAAATTGTACCAGAGTGTACTATGCCTTTACATGGAATAGACACATGGGGTTGATTTACTAAAACTGGAGAGTGCAAAATCTGCTGCACCTATGCATGGTAGCCAATCATCTTACAACTTCAGCTTGTTTAATTAAGCTTTTATTAACCACCCTAGCGGTATGATTATGTCCATATTTCTGTGCTGAAAGCGGTACATTTTTTTGCATGGAAATATGTTGTTTTTTTATTGTAGGCCTGTAATTTGTAGGCATAACTCACTGAAATCTGTCCGAACAAGAGTCTAGTAAACATTCCGAGTAGGATAAAACTTGAAACATGAAATCATAAATTATAATTTATTAAATAATCATAAAAAATAATAATATAATAATAAATTTTATTCAATAATATATTCAAACCAAAAACACTGAAATTTGAAATATAGCGCCAAGTTCGCACATCGCTGAGCTCAGTCGCAGAATCGGTTTCAGTGCCTGATGATGAATTTCCCCACAAATCATTATCCCTCAATTCTGCAAGTGGTTCTGATTTACTATTGCTGTTTCTAGATGGTCTACAACCACTTTTGACATAAAGGGACGCTTTTTGGACGCCATGGACATTTCTCAGTTTCCAGGCAGAAAGAACAGTAAAAATGTAGGCATGGCACAGGACAAAGCAGTAGGGACAAAATGTATGTGAAATGCTTTGAAACAGTAATGTTTTACTATGTAATATTCGTTTATTAGAAAATGACAGTTTTTAAAATTTGCCGCCGGTTCCGGCCCCCCCGTACGCCCTGACGATCGCAGGGACCGGAACACGGAAGCCAGATGCTGGCATCGGCCGGAGGAGATGGCCGGGAACGCTGCAGGGGACGCATCGCGGGAGCGAAGCAACGCCACATGGTTAGCCCGAGTGTAGCTCGGGGTTACCGCTTTTGGTACTAAAACTTTACCCCAAGCTACACTCGGGTATACCGCCAGGGAGGTTAAAAGAAAAAAAAAAACCTGGAAGCTAATTGGTTTCCTTGTAGAGCTGCACCAGATGTTGCACTCTCCAGTTTTAGCAAATAAACCCCAAAAGTGGTTTGTGTGTACATATGTAGGATTTTATACCTGTATAAGGCAGATTTACTTATTAGTGCATTCACAGAGTACTACTTGTCATATAGGGCTTACTAACAGTTTACATCAGGAATACGATGACAAATTCAAACACGAAAGCATGCCTCTCCATGCTGTAACATTACTGTTACAAGCATCATCTATAATGTGGGTGCATGAAAATATTTATTCATGAATATATTTTTTATAAGCGGTTTATAGTACACGTACTGTGTATAGTTAGAATAGATTTAATTAAAGGTCGGTATTGGAATTAATTATATGTGAGTTATGCAATTGAGTTATTTATAGGGGTGTTCTTAATGTGATACAGCAGTTTGATTGGCTGGGCCTATAGCCTCTTTGGAAATCAACATATTAACAAACGTCTTTGATGAAAGTCACCTTGGTTGATGTCAACGCATAACTTGTGCATATCTTGGGTGGATTCTCACATTTACATAAATAAATTGTTATTTTTTTTAAAGAACTGCCTGTTGCTGAATAGCATGACTAGTATCAACAAGCTTTCAGGGACATCTGGAATAAACTGACAATGCCTTGTTTATAAAGAAATACTTTCACCACTTGATTACTAGCTTGTATGTACCCTTCATAACCAGGACATTTGGAGACAATTAAACAGTTTTGGCTTTTATTTGTTACTATATAAAGGAAGTAATAACAAACATGTTGAAAATAAAGGTTTCTGTGACAAAACATATCAAATAAACATGCCATGGCAGTATGAATACTCCTGAAATGAACCTTTCTTGGAGTGGACACATTGGAGTCAGTAGTTAAAACACAGAGCTTGGTACTGGTGCCAGGTGAAGGGGTTAATGTATATGTATAGGTCACATACAATGGGAGGAAGGATATAATGGGTTGATGTACAGGATAAGGGAGGTAAAGATTTTAATATACCGGCAATACATAGACAGAATGGAAATTATATGTATGAGAGATGATGGGGTTGAAAGACTTGATATAAGTCAAATTAATAAAGTCTGCTACTGCCTTCACTTTACGTATTAGAATATCCTTCCTCCATTGTGAGAGGAAGGCGAGGACTCTCAAATGTAAACAGTGGTACTGTTTACACTTGTGATAGCTATGATTGGCCATCATAGTGATGACAAGACACACAGTCAGTCTGATTGGGTCTATGCACTTATAATCTGCACTGCGTCTACACACATTTTAGTACATAATGTAAACATAGCTACATTTTAAAATGGTGCTCCAAAACACTATAGCCATCTCTTAACTCCAGATGTATGACAATATTGAAATGGTTAATATATAGGTATATAGCAATGAGTCAATAGTGTTGAGAATTTCTGAGACATAACTTTATAGGGGGATAGAAAAAATTGCCAGACAGTGGGGGGGGGGTGCAAATCCTAGCAGATTTTGGCCATTTTTAAAGTTAATAAGAAAATTAATGTCTGGAAAAAATATAGGCTGGGCACTGCCATCGGGGGGGGGGGGGCATATAACAAAGCATAAAAAATAATTTATATAATACTGTAAAACAAGAGGAGTGTTTTTCATGTGATTTCAAAGGAAAAAATGAAAAAGCACACATCCTTTAAATAACATGCTAGGAAGATTCCTTAACCACTTTCCCACCACCCTACAGCAGAAATACTGCTACAGGGCAGCAAGGCTGTGCAAAGTCACGCATATATACACTTGATTTTGCATGGACCGTGCACGCGCCCTACCCGCACCGCCATTGGCGGCCTCAGCTGTCAATCACTGGGTCCCGGCCGGTGATTCCCCGCCGGCACCCGGTGACCGCCGAGGAACATTGACGGCAGAGAGACCTCTATGTAAACAATACAGATCTCTCTCCTGTCAGCTCCTGCACATTGCTTTCTAGTGATCTGCATAGCAGAATGCCTGCCACAGTGCTGCTATAAGTCGCTGATCGCCGCCCTTACTAGTATAAAAAAAAAAATTACAGTATTTATACCGCCATTTTTAGATGCTATAACTTTCACATAAACAAATTAATTGTATGTATTGGGATTTTTTTTTAGCAAAGACATGTAGCAGAATACATTTTAGCCTAAATGTATGACAAAATTTGATTTTTAAAATTTTTTTACTGGACATGTTTAATAGCAAAAAGTCAAAAATATTGTTTTTTTCTCAAAATTGTCGGTCTCTATTTGTTTATAACGCAAAAAAATTAAAAATGCACAGGCGACCTAATACCACCGAAAGGAAGCTCCATTTGTGGAAAAAAAGGACATAAATTGCATTTGGGTACAGTTTTGCATGACCGTGCAATTGTCAGTTAAAGTAACACAGCGCCTTATCGTGAAAAATGGCCTGGTCAGGAAAGGGAGTAAGTCCTCTGGAGGGCAAGTGGTTAAAGTGGGGTTATGGAACAAGACCATTTTCACACACCGTCTCAGTGACAGCGTACACTACCAGAACTGTATGCTGTGGGATTCATTCTTTGTTCCCTTTACAATTAGCTTGGCTTACAAAAATCATCAGCACCCCAAACTAATGCATTTCGGTTTGAAAAAAAGGTTTGGTTTTTTTAGGTAGTTTTAGCAGCAACACATGCCTTTCCTTTAAATGCCAATAGGCCTGTTTTGACCTGCAAATAAAAGTTGACTAGTATTTCACTCAGGTTCTGCCTGTTCTCACTGATGCAAAATTGTCTTGCCGCTGGCTAATTTCTATCAAGTTAAAATTAACTATAGAAAAAAAAGTACAGGTGGGTGTTTTAGCACAAGACTGCAAATTACAAAGTAGTGTAAAATTGGCCAGCAGCAGGACAGGTTTAAATGACAAGACTAGGCCCAAATGTAGTAGGAGCGAAGAGCAGAAGTTGGGCTTTACCAGAAGTGTATAATACTGCAGAGGATACAGCAGTGTGAAAGTGTCCAGTAGCAGGAAATGTTTTAATCAGGAATAATAGTTCTAACTGATGAATGCCTAACTTTTTTTTACCTATGCAGGTAGGGGGTGTGCAGTGAATGTGAATTATAAAATGTGAAATATTGTGAGGTGCTTTAGATGCACTAAGTTTTGATTTCTTTCAAATGATGCAGCGCCAAGAACAGATTATCAGTAGCAATTTCTGTACTTCAAGCACCCCCAAGCTTATGAAAAAAAAAAGAAATGAAAACCCTATAATGCCCCTGAAACAAAAGCCCTATTTTTTTAAAATGAAATCCTTGCAGCAAAAAAGTGGTTTTACTTAAAATAAAAATCCTATCAACAAGACAATTTTAATCAGGGATAATAGGTCTGAACGATGTATGCATAACTTGTACATATTGGGATAGTGGAGTGCAGTGAATGTGATACAATATGAGGTGGTTTAGATGCACACTGTTCTTTTACTGAGGTTTTTTCTTTTTCTTTCAATTGATGCAGCAGAATACTGCAAACAAAAGGAAGCTACAGGAACAGACCGCCAGTAGCAAGTGAAGGCTGAGCTTTATGCACCCCATAAATAAAAAAAGAGTAACATGTCAGACATTCAAGCGCAGAAAGAACCATCCATCAAAAGATGTACAAGTCATAATCCCCATCACTGCTGCTGTAATAACCACTTGTAACGTGAATCCATGTAGCCTAAAGAAACAGCGCTGTGAGAATGGGTAAGTGTGAACCTCACATCGAGGTGTACCTTTATTAGAGTGCAATAGACCAAAGTATATGGTGGCCTGGGCAAGGTGGAAGGACCAAGCGCTCCTTGGGTATTGCAGGGGAGAGCAGAGAAAGTGTTCTTGTGCTCGGAGATTGCTGCATCCCGGAACTGACATCACTGCGATCTTGGAGGAAGCGGATCCTGCCTTGGAACGCAAGTCAGGGCAGGTAACCTAGACAACGCGTTTCGCACACGTGCCTTCTCAAGTCTCTTTCTTTTTGTTACATAAAAAAAAAACAGCCCTATTAACATAAAATAAAAATAAAAGCAAAGTATCAACCCCTGAAACTAAATCCCATTCTTTTAAAGGTAATCCTTGCAGTCAAAAAATATTTGTCAGTGGCCTCTTAGAGAATCTATTGTAGAACTTAATTGTTGACTGGTATATATTCACATTTTGTGTGCACATTATCAATAGTAATTTTGTTATACCATTCCACAAATATTGCCAACCTAAGTTTCAGCCTATGAAGCTTTTACACAACTGAAGGGCCACTATTACCAGCAAAAGTATCAAGGCAGAGGCAGTATCGGGATTCAATTATTCCTTGCTGCCCTCTACAGTTTCCTGGTGGAAGTGACTGCTTGCCTTTGCTTGTGGTAGAAGCATCTGATTATATCAATACTGCGTGACACTTTTTCTTTAAACTTGTCCTATCGTTTCATGATAAACAAGCATTCACACGAATTTACTGTATAAATTCTCCATGAACCGGTGAGACTGTGAAGGCAAAACATTTTAAAGAATCAGTCATGCATGCTTGCAAGAATTTAGTTTTGTACAAAGAAGAGATCTTCTACAGCATAATGTAAATGGCAAGCGCTATTTGAGACCCTTATTCATTTATTTATAAATTCTAAATCCAATTACAACTCTAACATGCAAGTTAGGTCAACCACAAGCTTATATCACTAAGGAATTGAAAATGCCCCCTGAGCAAGAAAAGGCTGGGGCCAGTGTTTTGCTTTAAACTCATGACTCATACTTGCTTTACATAAATAACTTTTTTTTTTTTTTCTTAGAACACTGAACACTTCATTTGAGATGTTTAAATATATAAACAACTAAATAACACAAGTCCGAATAAAAAATTATTTTATACTGCATTAACAATTTACATCAACTGAATAGTTTCACACAGTAAAAGTAATTATAAAGAATTTATGGTTAATATATAACTAGGAAGATTTTTTTATTAAGTGCAAATTTTTAGTTCATAAATAATGGAATGTGGCAGAAAAATGCTCGTTAATATATAAGGTGAGGACCATTCATTTTAAGTGATACATTTTTTGTAAGTGAAAGTAGAAAGGATATTAACGTATTCAATGTTATTTAAATGTAGAATGTTAGGTCAATGTTTTATATGGCATGTTTTTTAAATATATGCTCCGTAATAGTTACATAGTTAGTCTGGCTGAAAAAAAGTCCATCCAGTTTAACCATAAAAAAAAGTTATAATCCTATATCCACAGTTGATCCAGAGGAAGGCAAAAAAAAACCTAGCAAAGCATGATCCAATTTGCACCTGCAGGAAAAAAAAAATCCTTCCTGATCCCCCAAGAGGCAATATCGGATATTCCTTGGATCAACTTTACCTATAAATGTTAGTAACCAGTTATATTCTGTGTATCTAAGAAAGAATCCAGGCCTTTTTTAAAGCAATCCACTGAGCTAGCCAGAACCAACTCTTGAGGGAGTCTATTCCACATTTTCACAGCTCTTACTGTGAAGAAACCTTTCTGTGTTTGGAGATTACATTTCTTTTCCTCCAGACATAAAGAGTGCCCCCTTCTTCTCTGTGATGGCCTCAGGGTGAATAACTCTACACTGAGTTCACTATATGAACCACTGATGTATTTATACATGTTGATCATATCCCCCATTAATCTCCTCTTCTCAAGAAATAATAAATTCAGTTCCTCTAATCTTTCCTCATAGCTGATCTCCTCCATGTCTCATATCAGTTTAGTTGCCCTTCTCTGTACTTTCTCCAGTTCCCCAATGTTCTTTTTGTGAATTGGTGCCCAAAAAAGAACTGCATATTCCAGATGAGGTCTTACTAATGATTTGTACAGGGGTAATATGATATCTCTCTCTCTGGTGTCTATACCTCTTTTAATACAAGAGAGGTAATGGTAGAAGCCTTCCATTTTGAGCTGTCAATATAATCGCAACAAGAAGAGAGGTTCATAAGACAGAGGATAGTCAACTGTGATAATTGTATTTAGGGTCAGTTCACACTTGAATCGCACAGGAACAGCCTTCCTTTGTGATTCCTGTGTGATTTTCAGCCCATTCATTTGAACGGACTGAAGTAACACTGGAAGTGGTGCATGAACTACTATTATAAATGTTCTGCAACCGGATCGCATGGTAATGCATTACCATGCGATCCAGTCCAGGCAACGCACTGCATTTCTGATCTGCCTACATTGACACCCACAACAGATTGTACAACCAGTGCATTTTGAATGCAATGCTGAAAACATGCAAGTAACACAGGTTTTCCACACCACATTCTGGTGTGAACGGGCCCTCTGAAAGAGTCTGAAAGCTCAAGCAAAGCCATATTCTTAAAGCAGAACTCCAAACAAACAACTAAGTACAACATTGAAATACACACTATTGAAATGTATTACCCTAATAAAAGCTTTGCACAGCTTTAATTCTTTAGTGTCAGTCACCTGTCAGCTCAATGGATAATTGATCTGCCATGTGATAAGGCTAAAAAGTTAAACAGGAGAGTATGACCTACAAGAAGATTTCCCCTCTATTACTTTTCTGGGACAACCCAAAATTTGGGGTTTTCTTTTACTTTAACTTAGATAACGGTAAATAGGACACATAAAGAGGGTAAATCTCCCTAATGGGGCCACAGACAGCAATAAAAACTTAGAGGTGTTCAAAATTAAAGAACATTTTGCCTTTAATTATGCTTTAACCATTTGTCTAAATATCTGCTTTATAGTGTAAGTAAAGGAAAACTTTTTTTTTTAATTTTGGATAGAATGGGGAAGGGTTAGACCTGTTTTTTTCCTTCCAGGTATACTACTGTTTGTGCCCCCAATGGGGAGATTTATTTCTTTATATGTCCGGAATACCATGTTACAATAGCAAGGGAACACAATTTAAGGCTTCATGTACACTAGCAGCTCCTGAACTTTTGAGTTTTGGAACTTTTGGTGTTTTTTTGCCAAAGCTCCTAAACTCAACTCTATAAAAGCCCATATGTCCATGTACACATAGGCTTTAGCAGAGTTTATGAGCTGCTGCATTTAGGTTAGGGTAAACCTCCCTCTCCTAATTACGTTCGGGATAGGAACGTTTTGATCACTGGCCGTGACAAAATGCAAAATGCAGCAAAAAATGTGCAAACGTGTTACCATGTTTACTCGTGTTTTTTCTACAGTTTGCGTTTTCCCGTGGCTGCGGTCACTGTAGGCTAGTGTACATGAAACCTAAGAGCTAATGTTAGTAGGTGAATAAAAGAACATCCTGCTATTTAACCACTTAAGAGCTGCCCAATAGCAGATACACTGCTACAGGGCAGCTCCGCAGCACAAAATCACGTAAATATACGTGATTTTGCATTTTCGGGTAGTGGGCGCGCAGGCTGCCCTACCTGCTCCGCTATTGGCTGCTGGATGTCAGTCACCGAGTCCCGGCCAGTGAGTCCTCGGTGAGGACTGAGAGGGAAGAGATCTGTGTGTAAACAACACAGATCTCTCTCCTGTCAGCATGGACATACTGCTTTGTATCTCTCTGAACAGCAGAGAGATACAAAGCAGCATGTCTCCCAAGTAAAACACAACACAGCACACATAGTAAAACACACACAGCACACTGATTGTCCCCGATGTTAACTCCTTCCTGCCCAGTGTCAGTGCTGTTTATTAGCACTGATCACTGTATTAGGATCATTGGGATGTCAGTAGTAGTTAGTTCCCACCGAGTGCCAAATGCCCGCCACAGACCCACTGTAAGTCGCTGATCGCCGCCATTACTAGTATGAAAAAAATGTAAATAAAAATTCCGTTGTATATACCGTCATTTGCAGACACTATAACTTTCATGCAAACCAATTAATATACACTTACTGGGATTATTTTTTAGCAAAGACATGTTGCAGAATACATTTGGCCAAAATTTATGAAGGAATTTTATTTTTTTTATTTTTGTATTGGATATGTTTTATAGCAAAATGTAAAAAATATTGTTTTTTCAAAATTGCTGGTCTGTTTTGTTTACAGTGCAAAAAATAAAAGCAGAGGTAATCATATACCACCAAACGAAAGCTCTATTTGTGGGAAAAAGTACATAAATTTAATTTGGGTGCAGCATTGCATGACTGCGCAATTGTCAGTTAACCTCCCTGGCGGTCAAATTATGTCAGTACTTTTGAATGTCAAAGCGGTATATTGTTTTGCATGGAAATTTGTTGTTTTGTATTGTAGGCCTGTAATTCTTAGGAGTAACTCACTTAAATCTGTTCAAACAAGAGTCTAGTAAACATCCCAGGTATGATAAAGTTTGAAACACGAAATCATAAATTATAATATAATAAATAATTATAAGAAAAAAATAATATAATAATAATAAATGTAATTCAATAATCTAATCAAACCAAAAACACTGAAATTTTGAAATAAAGCGCCAAGTTCGCACATCACTGAGCTCAGATGCAGAATCATTGCTCTCTTCACTTTCAGTGTCTGATGACGAACTTCCCCACGAATCACTATAGCTCAATTCTACAAGTGATTCTGATTCACTATCGCTGTTTTCTAGCTGGTCTAAAACCGCTTTTGACCTAAAGGGATGCTTTTTGGATGCCATGGACGTTCTCAAGTTTCCAGGCAGAAAGAAGTGCAGGCCGGGCATTGGACAAAGCACTAGGGACAAAATGTACAGTAATACAGTTTGATACAGTAATGTAATCCTAACAGATTACAATGTATTGCGGGTATGTTATGTTTTTATTTTTTTAATCTCCCGCTGGTTCCGCACCCCTGCGTCCCGACACTTGCAGAGAAAGGAACCTGGAAGATGGATGCCGGCATAGGCTGGAGGACACGGCCGGAGGACACAGTGGGAGGACATCGGGGATCGCAGGACAAGGTAAGGATCTGGGGATCACAGGACAAGCACTATAGTGTAATCCCAAGTGTGGCTGGGGATTACCTCTTTTGGTACTGTAAATTAACCCCCAGCCACACTCTGGATTACCGCTAGGAAGGTTAAAGTAATGCAGTGCCGTATCGCAAAAAATGGCCTGGTCAGGAAGGGGGATAAATCTTACGGGAAAGTGGTTAACAATATGTGCTCATCCATTTGCCGAAGTATTCAACCAGAAATATGAAAATATACTTTACTTTGAAAGACATTTAGCTCAGCAACATTTAATCATGCGAGATTCCCCCATCAGCTGCTTGCACAATAAACAGAGTGAAGGCTGGCAAAAACTGAAGGGCCAATCTGATGAAAACATTAGGGAAATGTATGTATTATTATCATTTATTCAGCAGCTTGCCCAGTGTCTCTTTGATAAATACACTAAGTTTGCATAGGGCATTGAATTAGGGTTGCCACCTCATCCCTTTAAACCCAAACACATATTAATTACACAGGTTCTCTGGCTGATTAAGGTGGCAATTAAACTTACTTGGTGCCTTATCTGCATTAAATTATCCACAGAACTTGTGTAATTAATATGTGTTTTAATGGGATGAGGTGGCATCCCTATATGGAATTCCCAGGTTCACAGCTGCATTATTTTCAACCATTTCCAGTGTGTTCTTTCTTTTGTGTACCTTTGCATACTTACAGCATACATAACAGCACTCTTGCTTTGCTTGTATTTAAATCCAGCCATGCAGATAAAGCACACATAGGCACAAAGAGCCAGGAGGTCACCCTATTTTAAATATAAAACAAAACCTTGATTAATATAAAGAAAGAAAAATTCAAAAGTAGATGAAGACTGCAATATATTATATACATGTTCTCAAATTACTGTCTTGCTGTAAGGTTATAAATATGCAGCAAAGCTTTGTAACAGTTCTGTAAGGTTAGGTTTACATATCTGCATGTGTTTCTGACCCATAGAGAAATGTGTTGTACTTTATCAGATGTGCGGGGGGCATTAATTCTTAGTGGCATCCTCATGCATTGCCAACAGCGGCATGTTCATTGTAGCACCATACAATTCAGTGCGGCATGACTTAAAAAAAAAGTCGGGGACATTTTTTTCCCACATTGAAATTAAAGGGCTACCTACACACAGAACATAGATCCTTACAGATGTTAACAGAGCCTAGGTCAGAGGTGCTCAGCATTCTCCATAATATAGACCGGTGGTTCTCAACCTTTTTCCAGTCAAGGCATCCTTTATAAGTATGGAAAATCTTGAGGCACCCTCTTCTAAAATGTGAAAAACGAATCTAATAGTTTAACATATTGCAGAAGCATCCACCCATATAGGTCAACCAACGTTAGAGGTTACTTTATTCTTTTATTCTATCAAAGCAAATACATTTTTGCACAGGCACTGACTAGTATTCCAGCATTATTTCTTCCTCATTTTCTCTCCCCCACATAGAGAATGTGACCCCAGTGCTGACAAAAATGCTGTGCAGTTGCCAGGTGTCCTCCATATCAACCAATAATGATGTCAGCGGATATTAGGATGCTGGCACAATACGTTTTTGGACAATTTGTGGGTATTCTTAGACATTTTGCCAAGACACCCCTGAAGAACCCAGAAAGCACCCCAGAGTGCCTAGGCACCATGGTTGAAACAGGCTGATATAGACCTATTTATTAGCATAACATTTTCTGAGATATCCTCAAGCCTATTTGACTATTATTGCATGTTTCTAAATAAAAATCCAATCAAAATAACATTTATAGTAATCTAGCAGTCCCAAAATGGAATATGTGACCACAGTTGGGCTGTACATCTAAGTTGACTTGCTAGTAGCTGCAGTGATCTACCTTAAAACAAATAAAAAAATCTTACATTCTGTAATTTTTTCTCTTTTATAATGAAGGTGGCGCAATGTCACAAATCTTGAGTTTGTTCATATTTTCTTTATAAACCTCAGAACTAAAAATGTAATAAATGTTTAATTTAAATTGTATTCATATTTTTAGTTTAATACATTTAAAAAGAACAATTTTAAAATAATTTTTACTTTTAGTCAGGTGAATATGCTCAAAGCTGTAATTCACATACAAACACACACCCAAAGTCAGAGATTGATACATCCCCCTTAGGCAGCCCATATATTGATCAATTTTTTCGTTCAATCAGCTGGTTGAATGAAAAAAATTATCCAGTCCCCCCATTCACACATGCAAGGCAGATGGGGCAATCCTTTTGACATATTGTATTCTGACTGTGAGGAGCCTTCTCCGCTGTCAGAATACAATGATCAGTGTTGCTGGCTATTGCCTGTGACTTATGTACAACCAGCCAGCCCATACATGGATTGAAATTAGTCCAGTCCCTGCTGAGCTGGCCAAAGTTCAATCCTTGTGTGGCTAGCTTTACTGTCTTCCTTTCAGTTGACTCCATTAGAAATTTCAGATAGAGAGTCTCAATACAAACCCCTTCTGCTTTGCCCCTCTACAGAAATCCTATAGTGCACTGGGAATCCTTTGTACTAAATGTGAATTTTTAAAGAAATAAAATATATAAAACAACCTACACTCTTAAAAAATTAAATTTAAAAATATAAATAAAACTACAGCATAGTTTTTTAAATGCATAGTAGACCTTAGAAATGTACATATCATAATTATACTTACAACGAGGTGTGATATTGCATGTTTCTGCACACTACAAATGTTGGCAGAATACTTGTTTTACATTTACACTGTTCTGTTAACTCTCCAGTAGTTTTCACCAGTGTTTCTCAACCTTTTTTCAGTCAAGTCACCCTTTAAAACTATGGATAATCTCAAGGCACCCTTTAAAATTCTGCACAATCTCAAGGCACCCCAATCTAAAATGTAAAAAACTATTTTCCACACATCCAGTACACCCAACGTTAGAGGGGATTTATTCTTCCAAAGCAAATACACCTTTGCACTCTGGTACTGACTAGTATTCCAGTGTGTTTCTCTCATTTTCTCTCCCTCACTCTGCTAATGTGACCCCAGTGCTGACAAAGAGGGGAAGACAAGGATGATGTGCATGCACCCGACGTCCTCCTTATCAACTGATGATGTCATTAGTTGTTAGGTTAAGTTGTTGATCCATCTGCTGGGCTTCTACACAATTTTTTGGAATTTTGCCAAGGTACCCCTGAAGAAGCCTGAAGGCACACCTGAAGAAGCCTGAAAGCACCCCATGGTGCCTGGGCACCCTGGTTGAGAAAGGCTGGTTTACACTATAGTCCTAGCAGGCTACAAGGACATGGCTGGGAACAAAAGGCTGCTTCCATTGCTCTTCGCCTGTTATTGTGTGGATTGGTTTAATGGCTGACAGAGGTGATGGAAATGAGTGAAACCTTCAGAGAGTTTTGTCAGAGCTGGAGTTGAAGCAGTGATCTGCAGCAATGGGAATGATAGAAAGTAAGCGGATCAAGACAGAAACATGGGCAGTTTTGTGGCATAGGTGATTAGAGATTATAAATTTAGGCAGCAGGTTCAATCATTTTCTGACAGGATGTATAAGTTAATAATTTATAACATCTTATGATTTGAAATGTCCATCTCTGTTCCTACTTTAATGCTACAGAAGCTGTCAAAGTTACAGACAATACTGAAAGAACCAAGGCCTTGTGGAAAATGTTGTCACACAGGAAAACTAAGATGTTAGCCAAAGAAGAAAGATGATGGTGGAGAGACAAGGAACTCAGAAGAAACATACAGCTGGCATTACCTTCCTCAGAAAACAACTAACAAATGATGCCTAAAGCAGAGCTTCAGTCAAAATGTAAAAAAAATAAAAGTCAGCAGCTACAAAAACTGTAAAAATAGACACTCAGCTGTCACTTGATCCAGTGGTGTACTCACCGCAGCTGGTTTCACAAGCCGTTCTCTCTCCCCGGCACCAGAATCTTAAGTGTGGATACTCAGCAGTGACAGATTGTGACTTGTGAATGGTCCAGTAGTCTTCTGGGACCTATCAGGTGTCCCAGAAGACTACGAGGAGGGAAGGAGGACAACTTCCGCTTCTGATCGCCTAGGTGGGGGGAACAGGTACCTGATTTTACAGGTATCAACTTCCCAAAGGTGCCAATCCTTAATGGGGAGCAGGGGACGAGGCCTTAAAGCAGAATTTCCTCTTTTGGATGAGCTCTTCTTTAAAGTGGTTCTAAAGGCAAAAAGGTGTTTTTTTTACCTTAATGCAATCTCTGTATTAAAGTAAAAAACCTTTCAATAGCAACTCCTCCCCAGCCCTATTTAAACATTTACCTGGGTCCTTTCTCGACTCAGCGCAGTTCCATCTGCAGCAGCTCTTCTTCCCTTTCTAACAGCTTTGATTGATGGCAGCAGGAGCCATTGGCTTTTGCTGTTGTCTATCAGGAGGAGGGGGGGTAGTGTCAAACTGTGTTGTGTGTGTCTGTAGATGGACACATTGCAGATTTAGATTGAGATCAAGATTGGGGGACCCCAGAAGAGAATAAAATGTTTGTTATTTTAATTTAAAAAAGCTTTACAATCACATTAAGGATCACTAGTCAAGTTGATGTAATTATCAGGAAGGGCATGCCAGCAGGCAAGATGTCTCCTCAAGACAAATCTTTGTGTGCAGAAGCAGGCTGATATACTGTCATAAACATTGTGCTTGTACATATCTGTGTGCGCAATCACATGCCTATACACGCACATCTGTCACCAATGTTAGCATCAGGCAAGCTATATAAACTGAGCCAGTGCTCAGGTTCAGTACTTATCTACAGGGTTTCCTGTGTGATCTGTGACCTGTTACCAGCATCTGATTCAAATTACCGACCTGGCTTGTCCTGACCATCCACCTGCACCAATTCCATATACCCTCTGCTCTCCACTTCTGCCTGCTTCTGTTGCCTCTGTACTGCCTTCCCATTATCAACTCTGGCCTGCCTCTTGACCATGCTCCTGTCTATGCACTTGCACCTGATCCAACTACCAGTTCATGGCCCAGCTTGTCTGACTCCGCCATTTCTTTACACGCTGCCCAACAAGCTGCTTCATGTACCTACCTGCTGCCAGCCAGTGCCTGTTTCCCAGCTGCTTGCTACCAGCCAGTACCTGTTTTTCAATTGTCTGCTACCAACCAGTACCTGCGCACAGCCTGCTTGTTACCACCTAGTGCCTACTGAACACTTGCTTGCTGCCAGCTAGTGTTTGCCTGTTCCAGCCAGCTACTCATCTACTGCTACCAGCAAGGTACCCTGCAGTCATCCACTGTTGGTTACTTCTGCTACAGCTTGACACCTGGCTCACCCCAACTACCTGCATTACCAACAGATACTCATGCCACTCCATGCTCTTATGCCACCTACTCACTCTACCAGGGGTCCGAGCCAGAGGTGTAAGAAAGGCCTTCCTTAACACATCAGGCTCATCCACCAGGTATGTGACAGTTGTACCACAAAAAATAAGAATGCACATACCACAATATATTTTTAGTTCACTACAGCAACTAAATGTTAATTGTGAATTGAAATTTACAGAAATACAGTCATGGCCCAAAATATTGATTTTCTGTCAGATAATGCACCACTTTGCCCAGAAAATTGTAACAATTACAAATGTTTAGGCATTCTCATTTTTATTTATTTTGTTTGTATTGGTATGACACAAAAAAGTAGAGAAACAAAATGCCAGATCTGACACATTCCATGCAAACTCCCAAAAATGGACTGGATAAAATTATTGGCACCTTCTCAAAATTGTAATAAATAATTGCATTCCAAGTCTATGATGCTCCTGTAATTTGTCATTAAACTCAATTACCGGATCTTAATGTTCGTGTGTCCACTGTGCATAACACTGTCAAGAAGTTTACAGCCCATGGCAGTGTAGATAATCTCCCTGGATGTTGATGAAAGAAAAACTTGATCAAAGATTGCAAAGAAGGATTAGTTGAATGGTGGCTAAAGAACCACAATCAACTTCCAGACAAATTCAAGCTGACCTTCAGGCATAGGGTATAGTATAGGGTATAGTACGAGCTGTGTCAGCTCGCACTATACATTGCAATCTAAATGAAAAGGACGCTATGGTAGGAGGCACAGGAGGACCCCATTGCTGACACAGAAACATAAAAAGGCCAGGTTGGAGTTTGCCAAAACTTACCTGAGGAATCCAAAATTCCTTTTTGGGAGAATGTGCTGTGGACAGACAAAAAAAAATTACAGCTTTTTGGTAAAGCTCAACATTATACTGTTTTCAGAAAAATAAATGAGGCTTTTAAAGAAAAGAATACAGTCCCTGCATGCAAACATGGTGGAGCTTCACTGTTGTTTTCGGGTTGCTTTGTGGCTTCAGGCACTTGACTGTGTGCATGTCATTATGAAATGTGAAGACTACCAAAAAATTCTGGGGTGCAATGTAAGAGCCAGTGTCAGAAAGTTGGGTCTCCATCAGAGGTCATGGATCTTACAGCAGGACAATGACCCAAAGCACACGGCAAAAGCACCCAGAAATGGTTTAGAACAGAGTGCTGGAGGGTACTAAACTAGTCAGCATGGAGTCCAGATCTCAATCCCATAGAACATCTGTGGAAAGATCTCAAAACAGCTGTTGGGAAAAGGAACCCTTCCAATCTGAGAGATCTGGAGCAGTTGGTGAAAGAAGAGTGCTCCAAAATTCAAGTAGAGAGGTGAAAGAAACTCACTGATGGGTACAGGAAGCTATTATTTTTAGCAAGGGGTGTGCTTCCAAATATTAAATTGAGGGTGCCAATAATTTTGTCCAGTCCAATTTGGGGTTTTGCATGGAATGTGTCAGATTTGTTTTTTTGCTGCTCCACTTTTTTGTGTCATACCAATACACTCAAAGGAAAGATACATGAGAATGCCTAAACATTTGTAATTGCAACAATTTTCTGGGTGAAGTGGTGAATTATCTGACAGAAGTGCAGGGGTGCCAATATGGACTTGTTCACACGTGAATAAAATGTATAACTCTTACCAAATGCTCCCATAGCTTTAGCATAGGCATTAGACAGGTGTTATAGAACTTGGGCTTTAGACTGGCTTTTAACAAGTGTTAAAAAACAGTGCAGTTTTGAAGAATTTTATATGCGTTTTACGAGCATTAAAACCACACCACAAATGCCTATTGTAAACTGTAATGTTATTAACGCACAGCAACTGCACATGCCCCAAAAACACCTGCCAGCATGTTTGTGGAGTAGCACCATAGACTTGAATGGGAGGTGTTGAAAGGCTTCAAACTCCTCCTGACTCGACACGAGGCTTCAGTTTTGAAGTGATGCTAATGCTTCATGTTTTGATAATGTGAACAGTACTGTGTGCTGCCCATAGTATCATTTGCATAGGCGTTTCAGGAGCATTAAAAATGCCCCTCAAACGCCTGCTGTCAATTCCAAGTGTGAACTAGGCCTATGTTTGGCCATGACTGTATATCATGTATATATTTGTTCCCTGCAGAGTTTGTGTCCACCTATTTTCTCATTAAGAAAAACAATGCAACATGTAATTTAAACAGACCTGTCTAAACTTGTTCACATAACTATGCAAAGGGTAGTGCCTGTAAATTTTGGACAGATAGCAGCTATGTACAAATACAAGCTTCTAGGCACAGATTTGGTACCATGTTTTCATACAGGGGTGTCAAACTAAGTCTCATCATGCCTCTTCCTTTGGGAGTCATGCTTGTAACTGTCAATCTTGCAATGCCTCATTGGACTTGTAGTTTGGCAACAGCTGGAGGGCCGCCAGTTTGACACCCCTGTTCTCATACCTCCTTTTTACCTAGAAAAAAACTCTGCTTGTTTGATCATTTTCTTGGATGCTGCCAAGAATTTTAAGATGCCAAACCTTAGAAAAACTCACATCAGTCTTTGACAAATTCTACAAGCTTTTGGACTTCACAGTAATTGAATTTGGAAACATTTATTTCAACAAGTCAAATGATGTAAAAAGGTAGTTTACTGCCAAACAAGCAGATGCTACTTTATGTCCTTCTATTTAGTTATCTAAATAAATAAATAATAAAGGAAAAAATTGCACAACTACTGTTTATCAATGAAACTGTTCTGACATGTGACTTTGCAGATTTTTATTTCCTGTGCTCTCTCTCTTCATGTTTATGTCTATGTACTAGACAAACTCTTTTCCAAAAACACAAGAACATGTGTGCAGATTATTATGCGTACATCCATTTTTTGCATAAAAATATATATAAAATCCTCCTGCACTTAATGGAGTATCTAAGAAATCTCGTATTGAGCAGCTAACACTTGAACTGATACCCAACAGTTAAATAATACAATATATGGAAAGGTAGTGCAGCGCTTCACGAATAGCATATAATACAATATATACACTAAGATAACCACACATGAATAAACAGTGACTAGAAGAAGTAATGATAACAGTAACCGTGCGCCATCACTCACACTCTATACAATGGTGTGTGAGGTGGGTAGATAAATCAAATGTGAATGAAGTTCTTCAAACAATAAGTGGTGGTGCCTGCAACGCAGTAAAACTTCATGCAAGGTGCATAGATAAAACTCTGGTGATGGTGAGTGACAATCCTCCTCTGGCTGAATTGCCCCCTCACCTTAATACAGTGACCCAAAAGGGCCTACACGCCTTCAAGATCATTAGTGGGATCTTAACCACACATGCTGCCAGACAAGCTCCTCCAAGACTTGCATCAGGTGGGGATAATACACTGGATGTCTTGGCTTCTGACCACCGCTGGGTACGCCACTCATCAAGATTAGAGATGAGCGAATTATTCAAAAATTCGGTTCGGCTGATTCGCCGAATTCGCCGAATAAATTCGCTTCGAGCCGAATATATTCGCTGCGAATTTAACTTATAAAAAGGGTGTTTCTAGGCTTCAGAGAGCCTTTATATTAGTGCAGAACACTGTACCTTTAATTTAAATGCCCTTGGAGTCTGCTGGGGAAGAGAAATAATACTGTCAGTCAGTATGACATGCAGATGAGTGCCGTCGATCTTAGAATCACCGCACACTTCACTCATTTGGGCAGTCACGGGGCCAAAACCAGAGTGTGGAGCCACAGTGTGGCGGTGGAGGCAGCAGCAATGGGAGGCCATACAGCACCCTATGACAAAATGGAACCCACCAGCAGTGTGAGGAGACCTGAAAGTGGCACATGGCAGAGTGTGGCGATGGAGACAGCAGCAATGGGAGGCCGTACAGGGACCCATGACACACTCTGGACCTGGCAGCAGCATGAGGAGGCGGTACAGGGGCCCATGACAGATTACGGGCCTGGCAGCAGCATGAGGAGTCGGTACTGAGGCCCATGGCAGATTACGGGCCTGGCAGCAGCATGAGGAGGCGGTACAGGGGCCCATGGCAGAGTGGCGGAGCGTAAGCAGCTAAAATTGAAGGCCATACAGAGGCCTATGTTAAAAAGTCCCCCCAGCAGCAGCGTGGGGAGACGACTATCAAGAGTCCAATGGCAGAGTGGCGGAGCAGAAGCAGCTTCAATTGAAGGCCATACACAGGCCTAGGTTTAAAAGTCCCTCACAGTTAATTCCAATAACGAACTCTACTCCTCCGTGCAATCTACTTACGAGACCCTGGGCAGGTCTGGGTCCAATTTGTGGTAGAGACTGGTTTTGTTCAGCCATGCTTGAGCGAGTAATAACAGGTCTGTGCTGCCCTTTGGTGTCTGGCTTAATGCGCACAACACTGAACGTCCCAGCGTTTGTCAACGATTTGCCGTTAAGTGATGCAAACCCGCTGAACCACGTTCATGAGGAGCCGGTACAGGGGGCCATGAATCAGTATGGACCTGGCAGCAGCGTGAGCAGACGACAGAGGCACATGGCGCAGGGTGGCGGTGTAGGCAGCATTATTCTGAAGCCATACACAGGCCTAGGTTAAAAAGCGGAAGCCGTCAGCAGCGTGAGCAGACGACAGAGATACATGGCGCAGGGTGGCGGTGGATGCAGCAGTATTCGGAAGCCAAACACAGGCCTCGGTTAAAAAGCGGAAGCCGTCAGCAGCGTGAGCAGACGACAGAGGCACATGGCGCAGGGTGGCGGTGGAGGCAGCAGCAATGGAAGGCCATACAGCACCCTATCACAAAATGGAACCCACCAACAGTGTAAGGAGACCTGAAAGTGGCACATGGCAGAGTCTGGCGATGAAGTCAGCAGCAATGGGAGGCCATACAGGGACCCATGACACACTCTGGACCTGGCAGCAGCAAGAGGAGGCGGTACAGGGGCCCATGGCAGAGTGGCGAAGCGTAAGCAGCTTAAATTGAAGGCCATACAGAGGCCTATGTTAAAAAGTCCCCCCAGCAGCAGTGTGGGGAGACGACTATCAAGAGTCCAATGGCAGAGTGGCGGAGCAGAAGCAGCTTCAATTGAAGGCCATACACAGGCCTAGGTTAAAAAGTCCCCCCAGCAGCAGCGTGGGGAGACGACTATCAAGAGTCCAATGGCAGAGTGGCGGAGCGGAAGCAGCTTCAATTGAAGGCCATACACAGGCCTAGGTTAAAAAGTCCCCCCAGCAGCAGTGTGGGGAGACGACTATCAAGAGTCCAATGGCTGAGTGGCGATCCGGGAAGTCAGCGTTGTGATTGCAGATGCAATGCAGAGATTCTATGAGGTGATGCCGTGGGTGCGAAGAAGATCATATACCGTCGTACTTCCATCCATAAGACGGAACAACCTGCGAACCGGGAGCGTTATTGCCCTGACCCGCTGAGCAGCTTCTGGGATACCCAAGAGGCCCATGGCAGAGTGGCGGAGCGTAAGCAGCTTCAATTAAAGGCCATACAGAGGCCTATGTTAAAAAGTCCTCCCAGCAGCAGCGTGGGGAGATGACTATCAAGAGTCCAATGGCAGAGTGGCGGAGCGGAAGCAGCTTCAATTGAAGGCCATACACAGGCCTAGGTTAAAAAGTCCCCCCAGCAGCAGTGTGGGGAGACGACTATCAAGAGTCCAATGGCTGAGTGGCGATCCGGGAAGTCAGCATTGTGATTGCAGATGCAATGCAGAGATTCTATGAGGTGATGCCGTGGGTGCGAAGAAGATCATATACCGTCGTACTTCCATCCATAAGACGGAACAACCTGCGAACCGGGAGCTTTATTGCCCTGACCCGCTGAGCAGCTTCTGGGATACCCAAGAGGCCAATGGCAGAGTGGCGGAGCGTAAGCAGCTTCAATTAAAGGCCATACAGAGGCCTATGTTAAAAAGTCCCCCCAGCAGCAGCGTGGGGAGACGACTATCAAGAGTCCAATGGCAGAGTGGCGGAGCGGAAGCAGCTTCAATTGAAGGCCATACACAGGCCTAGGTTAAAAAGTCCCCCCAGCAGCAGTGTGGGGAGACGACTATCAAGAGTCCAATGGCTGAGTGGCGATCCGGGAAGTCAGCGTTGTGATTGCAGATGCAATGCAGAGATTCTATGAGGTGATGCCGTGGGTGCGAAGAAGATCATATACCGTCGTACTTCCATCCATAAGACGGAACAACCTGCGAACCGGGAGCTTTATTGCCCTGACCCGCTGAGCAGCTTCTGGGATACCCAAGAGGCCGATGGCAGAGTGGCGGAGCGTAAGCAGCTTCAATTAAAGGCCATACAGAGGCCTATGTTAAAAAGTCCCCCAGCAGCAGCGTGGGGAGACGACTATCAAGAGTCCAATGGCAGAGTGGCGGAACGGAAGCAGCTTCAATTGAAGGCCATACACAGGCCTAGGTTAAAAAGTCCCCCCAGCAGCACTGTGGGGAGACGACTATCAAGGCCTCCCTCTCAGCAGGTGTGAAAAAGGCCACCATTTTTGAACGGTAGCGAGGGTCCAACAAGGTGGACAGCCAAAAGTCATCCCTCTGTCTGATGGTTATTATTCGGCTGTCGCTACGCAAGCAACCGAGCATGCTATGGGCCATTTGTGCCAAGGAATGCGAGGGACTCCCTGCCTCCATCTCCACAGCATACTGCCACGGTGCGTCTGGGTCCTCTGTCTCCTCCTCCTCCTCTACCAGATGCTCCTGCTCCTCCACTCCTGTCCGCTGAGTGGAAAAACCACCCATTTCACTCAATAATTCCTGAGCACCAATGTCCTCCTCTACCTCCTCCTCTTCTTCCTGTCCTGCCCCCACAGGAGTCATGTGGCGTTGAGATCTGTGCGCCACGTCTACCGCACCCTGACCAGCCATTGTTAACAGCATTTGTTCCAGGACGTGCAACAGAGGAATGACGTCGTTCATCCCATAGTCCTGCCGACTCACGAATAGCGTGGCCTCCTCAAAGGGCCTGAGCAAGCGGCAGGTGTCACGCATGAGCTGCCAATGGCTGACATCTAAGTTACACAGGGGAGTACCTTTATCCGCTTGTAACATCAGGAAATCGGTGATGGCCTTTCGCTGTTCGTAAAGGCGGTCTAACATATGTAGGGTTGAATTCCACCTTGTTGCAACGTCGCAGATCAGGCGATGCTGTGGAATTCCGTTCTGCCGCTGCAGCTCAAGGAGGGTGTGCTTTGCGGTGTAGGAATGGCTGAAATGCATGCAAAGTTTACGTGACATTTTAAGGATGTCTTGCAGTGGGATGGTGGATTTTAGGAACCGCTTGACAACCAGATTGAACACGTGAGCCATGCATGGCGCATGGCACAACCTTCCTTGACGCAGAGCAGACACCATGTTCTTTCTGTTGTCGGTCAACATGGTTCCGATTTTCAGTTTGCGCGGAGACAGCCATCTGTCGATTTCTCTGTTCATTACACTCAGAAGTTCCTCCCCTGTGTGACTACGTTCGCCAAGGCATACCAGGTGCAGCACAGCGTGACACCGTTGCGCCCTGCACATGTGATATGCCGGTCGGGTAATGGGACTTGGCACGGGGGTGGCGGCTGAGGACACGGCGGAAGAAGAGGTGGTATAGGCGGACATCTTTGCTGGACCAAGGACGTGCAAACGTGGAGGCAAAAGCGGCGTGACCTGTCCAAGTTGCTGGTGCGGCTGTGCCGGCACCACGTTCACCCAGTGGGCCGTAAATGACATGTACTGTCCCTGACCATAGTTACAGCTCCACACGTCGGCGCTGCCGTGCACTTTGGCAGAGACCGACATGCTCAAAGACTGGCCCACCATCTCTTCTACATGTGAATGCAGGGCTGGCACTGCCTTTTTTGCAAAGAAATGCCGGCTTGAGTGCCTCCACCGTGGCTCGGTGGAGGCCATCATTTCTCGGAAAGGTGCTGAGTCCACCACTTGGAAAGGGAGGGACTGCAGCACCAGCAACTTGGACAGGAGGACGTTCAGCTTCTGCACCGTCGGGTGCGTGCTCACAAACTGTTGTCTCTTGGAAACGGATTCCAAGAAAGACTGCTGACGGAATCCGTGAAGTGGAGTAGCAGGAGAAGGAGCATCTGATCGAGCGGAAGATGCCAACGAGCGACAACTCCCCTCAGCAGAGGTGTTGGAGCCTTGACTGGCTGATAGAGGGCGATTGACGTCGGGTGACGGAGCAAGTAACGGAGCGGGTGATGGAGCGGGGGCTGGGGCAGGCAGAACCGCCGTATCTTTATCACGATTTTCCCAGGCCACCGAATGGCGACGCTGCATATGCTGACGCAACGCTGTAGTCCCAACATTGGCCCCCTGGCCACGCTTGACTTTCTGGCCACATAGTCGACATACGGCTACGTTTACTTCCTCGGGCGGCTTGACGAAAAATTGCCACACCGCCGAGTAGGAAACTTTGCCCCCGCTACTCCTCACTGGCTGACTGCTACTTCCTCCGTGCACACCGGCACCACTACTGGCCGTGGTGGTAGGCTGCAGTGGAGCTGGTGCTCTACTCCGTGGCCGTTTGGCTCCACTGACACTGCTGCGACCCTGCTGCCTCCTGGGCAACCCACCGACTGTTTTGCTCGCTGGCAAGCTGGCACCCTCTTCTCCTGATGATGCGGAAGCAATAGCCTGATGACGACGAGGCTGCCAAGTGCGATCAGCCTCATCATCATCAATTAGGGTCTCCGCGTCACTACTAGCCCCCTCGGCTGCGTGTGGGTCAGGAGACAGACCTGTCTCTAGACCGGCTACCGAGCCACTCTCCTCGCCAGTACTTCTTCGCCTGGCTGCTGAAGAGGCGGATGTCTCCCCCCGTTCCTGACCGCCCTCTGTTAGCTCTTCCTCACTGTACAGTGGGGCTGAGCCCACAGCATGCGATACTTCGCTTGGTGAGGGAACACCAAAGGACAGGGGCAGGTCGAGGACACGTGATTTCAGTGGGCTTGCTCCCGGGCCATGCCAACTAACGGTTGTGTCTGACGTACCCACCGACCGTTGGCTGTAGGTGTCAGAGGTGACCTGGGAAGAGGAAGACGACCGAGTCAACCAATCGATGACGGCAGGGTTGTCGGTGGAGACACGACCGCTGGATGACACCGGGAGCACTGGCCTCTGGCTGCGACTACTGCTGCATCGACCCCTTCCTCTGCTGCCACGTCTGCTCGCTCCTGAAACATTGCCTCCTCTGCCACTCCTCTGCGTGTTGTCTGACATACTCTTTAATTCAATAAGCACCCCAAAAATAAAACCGGATTTAACTCTTTGAACGTACAATAGTGGTTGTGAAGCAGAAAGTCAGTTTATTTAGCACAATCGGTCAATTGCAGCTTGCCGTTGGCTGGAAACTGTACGTTTATGTCACTGGAATGCACTAATCACCCAAAAAATATTACCGCCACCCGGCGTGTATATGGATTTAACTCTTTGAACGTACAATAGTGGTTGTGAAGCAGAAAGTCAGTTTATTTAGCACAATCGGTCAATTGCAGCTTGCCGTTGGCTAGAAACTGTACGTTTAGGTCACTGGAATGCACTAATCACCCAAAAAATATTACCGCCAGCCGGCGTGTAAATGGATTTAACTCTTTGAACGTACAATAGTGGTTGTGAAGCAGAAAGTCAGTTTATTGTACACAATCGGTCAATTGCAGCTTGCCGTTGGCTGTAAACTGTACGTTTATGTCACTGGAATGCACTAATCACCCAAAAAATATTACCGCCAGCCGGCGTGTAAATGGATTTAACTCTTTGAACGTACAATAGTGGTTGTGAAGCAGAAAGTCCGTTTATTGTACACAATCGGTCAATTGCAGCTTGCCGTTGGCTGGAAACTGTACGTTTGTGTCACTGGAATGCACTAATCACCCAAAAAATATTACCGCCAGCCGGCGTGTAAATGGATTTAACTCTTTGAACGTACAATAGTGGTTGTGAAGCAGAAAGTCAGTTTATTTAGCACATTCGGTCAATTGCAGCTTGCCGTTGGCTGGAAACTGTACGTTTATGTCACTGGAATGCACTAATCACCCAAAAAATATTACCGCCACCCGGCGTGTAAATGGATCTAACTCTTTGAACGTACAATAGTGGTTGTGAAGCAGAAAGTCAGTTTATTGGACACAATCAGTCAATTGCAGCTTGCCGTTGGCTGGAAACTGTACGTTTCTGTCACTGGAATGCACTAATCACCCAAAAAATATTACCGCCAGCCGGCGTGTAAATGGATTTAACTCTTTGAACGTACAATAGTGGTTGTGAAGCAGAAAGTCAGTTTATTTAGCACAATCGGTCAATTGCAGCTTGCCGTTGGCTGGAAACTGTACGTTTATGTCACTGGAATGCACTAATCACCCAAAAAATATTACCGCCACCCGGCGTGTAAATGGATCTAACTCTTTGAACGTACAATAGTGGTTGTGAAGCAGAAAGTCAGTTTATTGTACACAATCGGTCAATTGCAGCTTGCCGTTGGCTGGAAACTGTACGTTTGTGTCACTGGAATGCACTAATCACCCAAAAAATATTACCGCCAGCCGGCGTGTAAATGGATTTAACTCTTTGAACGTACAATAGTGGTTGTGAAGCAGAAAGTCAGTTTATTTTGCACAATCGGCAAACTGCAGCACCAACTGTGCACGACAGCCACCAAAAAAAAAAAGGGTGTATGTCACTTAAAATTTTCGATTCTTTGATAGCTGTGGCCCTAAGTAACGATTCTGTGTCCCTGAGTAACGATTCTGTGTCCCTGAGTAACGATTCTGTGGCCCTAAAGTCTCTGTGGCCCTAACTCTGTCCCTTAATACACACAGGTCTGTCTCTCTTGAAAGACCGGAGGCTAATGGAGAATTCTAAGATGGCCGCGATTTATAGCTCCACCATTACACAGTGCTGGCTGGCTGCTGATTGGCTAATGCGATCACATGTCATGAATGCATTATGGGTCAGCGCGCCTTGTCTGTGCGGCTTCCCAGAGATCCCCGCCCCATCTTCTCTGTCCATTTTCTCCGTCGCCACACATGTCGACGCCATTTTTGGGAAAATTCGATTCGTGCATCCGAAGTTTGCTAATCTTCGGATTCGTCGCGAATAGAATTTTTCCAAATCTTCGGAACGAATTCCACTTCGTCATGTTCGATTCGCTCATCTCTAATCAAGATGATAAAGGATATAGAAAACTCTGATAGTGTAGTATTTCCAGATAATCAGTGCTTTATTGTAGATGACATAGCACTTACATTAGGTGAGAACGTATCTTCCGGCGAGCGGTGACGTACTTCCGGTATAACCGCCATCTTGGTACACCTGTTAGTGAGGCGAGTTCACCCATGCAGTACACCCATGCATGTGAGGAGGAACACTTGTCATATCGTGTTATCACGGAGGGAAGCACGGTAGTGCTCACCTAATGTAAGTGCTATGTCATCTACAATAAAGCACTGATTATCTGGAAATACTACACTATCAGAGTTTTCTATATCCTTTATCATCTTGATGAGTGGCGTACCTAGCGGTGGTCAGAAGCCAAGGCATCCAGTGTATTATCCCCACCTGATGCAAGTCTTGGAGGAGCTTGTCTGGCAGCATGTGTGGTTAAGATCCCACTAGTGATCTTGACAGCATGTAGGCCCTTTTGGGTCACTGTATTAAGGTGAGGGGGCAATTCAGCCAGAGGAGGATTGTCACTCACCATCACCAGAGTTTTATCTATGCACCTTGCATGAAGTTTTACTGCGTTGCAGGCACCACCACTTACTGTTTGAAGAACTTCATTCACATTTGATTTATATACCCACCTCACACACATTTTGTGCATAAGTATTCAGAGTACCAAAAGTGCACTTGCACAAGTGACCATAAGTTACAAAAAATGGGCAGTGGGGTGGTGGAGTTTTATAATCTCAGACAAAAATGTATTATAAATTTATTTTACATCCAACATTTTGTTTTACATCAAAGACAAAGCCCTTTTCAATCCTGTTACCCAATGTTTATTAAGGATTAACATAGATGATTACTGTGTTATCGAACCAAAAGATGGTAACCCCTCTGGTCAAAATTAATTGGTTAAGCTTTGCCATTTTAAAACCAGGAGGTTGCCCATAAGTTCAAAGGTTAAATACCTAATTTATTGGGTGGCCATAGCATCAAAGGTGTGCTAAAGGCAATGTTACTATAGTGCTAAAATGGCCTAATAAATCAGAACAAATGTGAGGAAAGGCCCACCAAGAATGGGGGACCATAAACATACTCAATAGTGGGTAAGATTGATAGCAAATGTTCTAAATTAGCTCATACTTTGGCCCTCTGGTGTTCCAGAAAGGCAAGTGTCCACCTTTTTTAAAAATGGCAGTATAATTGTTCATGCATACTGTAGTGTGGGTTTTGAATAGTTACTGATTTACCGGAAACTTAGTAGTAGTTTTCGGTTATCAATTTTGTTTGTGTATAACAAATCATGTGTGTGTATATATATATATATATATATATATATATATATATATTTATGATATGTCTAGTGTATACTGAAACAGATGGCCTCATGTATACTGAGACATATGGTCTCATCCTGTGGGAAATTGGGAACCTTTGAACTTTTCATTCTGTGATGTGGCTCAATCCAGTTTTGACTAGTTTTTGGACTGCTATATATATGTTTGCAAGATAAAGAGCCAGTGGGGTTAGTTTCATACTGAAGTATGACTCAAGGACTGTCACCTCCCAAAACTTCAAATGAAGAAGTTGCAAACTCCACCTGGATAGGAATGATGCTGTATTTATCTATGTTTATCATCTGTAATACATCTTTAAACCAAGCTAAGTAAATTATTTTATTATTATACTTTCGAGTTGCCAGAAAGTTTTGTACCATATCAGCATGTCTGCAGAATTAAACATAGGAACTTTCAAGTAATAAGACCCCTTATTACACATAAATAATTAATAATATTCTAACAATGTAACTCCACTTAATTGCATATCCTAATGCACTTTTACTCTGTTGGAATTAACCCACTTCCTATAATCACATCATAATTCTCAGCATCAAAATAGCAGGGAACAAAGCTGTGAACCAATGGCATATAAGGAAGCAGCATCTTTTATTGCCATTTTTATAAAAGCTATGTTTCTAAAACAGATAAAACATAAACTTGGTGTAGTTATTCACTTTCAGATAAATACAGAGAACAAAGGGGGTACTCCTTAACTCTGGAGGAAAAGGGATTTAACCTCCACATACGGAAAGGCTTCTTCACAGTAAGAGCTGTGAAATTGTGAAATATACTCCTTCAAGCACTAGTTCTGGCCAGTTCAATCGATTATTTTAAATAAAAGCTGCATGCATCCTAAATGTAAAAAATATAATTGGATTTTAATCTTTTTAGGTAATAACACCAGGTGTAGTAGAGCAAGGAAATATCCATTTCCCTTCTGGGAGATCAGGAAGGATTATTTCCCCACTGGAGCAAATTGGATCATGCTTTATTAGGGTTTTTTTCCCCCTTCCTCTGGACCAACTCTTGGTATAGGATTGTGGATATGGAGGTTTTCTGTTTATTTATTTTTTCTATTGATTGACGTAGATAGACTTGTGTTTCTTTCCAACCTATCACATTATGTAACAGTTGTATGTTTTAACAATATTTTAGTGAAACTAGAGCTTTCCCATATATTAGAACATAACGTTCACAAGAAAACCAACAGGTTTCTGGATTTGATTACAATGATGCGTAAGTAATGGTTATTATGTTGTTGAGACCCTATAGAATTGGTACAACATACAAGCTAGGATTCATGTTCTACTGCAGAATAAAAGCCTTATGCCAGACTATTGTTTTCCAAACAGTGTACCTAACTATAAAAAGTGGACACTGAGAAACTCCTTCAAACTATATATAAGTGTCGTATTTTTTTCACCTGGAATTCTTTTATTTGACCCTATAATACATAACATATAAAACACCTTTATACAGGATATATATATAGATATTTTTTTTTAATATGTATATATATTTATATTTAGTTATTTTATTTATTTTCATAGTGGAGCTGAGCATAGCATTTCCTGCTATATTAATGTGCATAGACACTCTACATGGATGTATATCTGGAAGGTGGTAGAAAGGTCCTGCCTCTACCAATATGGTCATATCCGCACAGAGATATAGTGCAAAACAAGATATGGTAAGTCAGTAATAGAGAAAGATTCTTTGCCCTCTGCCTACCTTTTTTGCATACAGTTTACAGAGTTCAGTTTGTCTCTAAAAATAATGTTTCCATTCTACAGGGAAACATAATTAAAAACTATTTTTATAGAAGATCCAAAAATTTGATTATTTTGAAGGTCCTGTGTGTTTTAAAGGAAACCTCATGAGAAAAATCAGCAATTATGTAGTGCTACCCCTTCAGGAGACCAAGGTAATCTATGTTATCTCCGGTGCAGAATGCCAGATAGTAGCCACATCGCCCTGCTTGGCAGCTTCATCAGCTACCATAGTAGCTTAGATGTTCAGGCTCATCCCTACATGCGCCACCTTGCTATTCGCTCATCTAGGCTCTCCTTCAGCTACACCTGGAAATGGCACAATTTCTCCAACCCTTTTTCCGGATTGACTGACCTTGGGTGCCTGCTCCTCTTGCTCTTCCTGATAGACTGACTTACGAGCAATCACCATTCCTGTTGGGCACACTCTCTGCCACTCTGTAACTTAAAGTGATACTAAACCCAGGACCCTGCATTCACTATATCTGCTCTGCCAAAGTACACAGAACATGGAAATGCAATTATTTCAGTAAGTATAAACTGCTAAATACCTTTTCTCATCAGCAGTTAGAGCAGTCTTGTGACTTTTATCAGTGTCCAGCAGAGCACTGGTTAAAGCTTGTAGGAAGAGTTTTTATTCTGCTCTAGGAGGATGCAGAACCCCTGACCTCTGCCTGGACAGTGCTGATTGGCCCTGTGCTGATCACATGCACTCTCCCAAGAAAAAAAAAAACCTCTCTAGCAATACACACCAAACTGAGCATGTGTAGAGTGTCTCCTCACCATATGTATTATCGGGAGATAAGTGAGGGACACTGGGAGAAAGAGGATCAGAGGAGACAGGATCAAACAGCATTGTTACAAAATACAGAGGAATAACCCCTTAGGTTCCACAGTTCGTATAGCAAGCATGCTTTACTGCATATACAGACAGATTTTACTATTGTGGGTTTAGTAACACTTTAACCTCTCCATTGCTGAACTCCACGCCAGCATTTCTAGACCGTGCTGGAATGCTGACATCCCTCCCTCCTAGATTGTAAGCTTGAAAGAGCAGGGCCCTCAATCCCCTCATGTTTTGCATTGTATTGGTATTGTTCTGTCACATGTTCTGTCCCCCTTTGTAATGTACAGCGCTGAGCGAACTATTGGTGCTTTATAAATACTGTATAATAATAATAATAATTATTAGGCTGTGCTGTAATGTTAACAGTGCCACACATCCCGGCAGTACTCTCCTCTGCCCCCCAACAGGTGCTACTGGCACTCACTCTCCAGTGCCCAAGTTAATTCTTTCACTAATACCTGTCATTTCAATATTATCAGTCCATGCTCTAAGGGCTCACGTACACTGCAGTTGCTAAACTCACGTTTAGGAGCTGTTCAGCGTTTTTTTCAAATGTTTCAAATTCAGTTTCAAATGCAAAACTCTTGTAAATGTGGCAAATCACGTTTATAAGCGTTTGAAATTTTTTTTTAACTTTTCCAGTTTTCAGTGCTGTCCAGAGCCTTTTTTCATCATGAAAAATGCATGCAAAGCGTTTTCAAGGTGCTCAGAAGGACAAAACACTGAACACAGGATGTTCCTACCAAGCTTGTCACACATTGTAATGACCAATTCACAACTCAGACCTCTCCCACCCTTGGAAACAAAAGATAAGTTAATGCCCATTCACACCTCAAATTCCTCATGAAGACCCCCTGCCAAGTGACCTTAATGACTCACTCCACCAGACACCTTTCCCACCCTTGGAAACAAAAGAAATGTTAATGAGCAACTCACACCTAATTATCTCAACACATACTGCTGTTTCTGCTGCTACTGTGTGTATTTCTCTGAAACAGTCTGAAATTGTTAATAATTTACCACTTTTCAGTGCATTCTGGAGGTTCTCCTGTGCTTATCTTTAAAAAACGCTTCTAAATGCAAATGCGCATAAACGCATTATGCAAACGTGGCTGAACAGACTTTTTTAACCTACGTTTTCCAGCAGTCAGTTTCCGTCATTCAGAAACATCCCGTGTACATGGGGCCTAATGCTTTTTCTTTCATTAACAAGCTGTGCTGTAATGCAGATAGCAACGTCCACACCGGTGATAACCCTGTCTCTTCTCAGACAGACACTCTTCCCCCCATCACCAGTTACTTCAGTATTAGCAAGCCGTGCTGTAATACTTTTTCTGACATTAGCAGTCCATGCTGTAACGCAGATAATAACATGCACACCAGTGGTAACCCTGCCTCTTCCCAGGCAGACGATTCCAGCATGCTGCTTCCCATGCGCTGCATTAACTCTTTTTATGCCAACTCCTGGAAATACCTCTGCACTGGCTACTGTAGAGCAGACAATCCCCACGGCAAAACACTCTTCCACTCCAATTGCCATCCCGTAACTCATACTGTAACACTTCTTTAGCACACTTTTCCTGGCTGTTGCAGATTGTCAACAGCTGCAGTATTTTCAGGGAATATCACGGACCGAGCCACAAAATGTAGCACTACTCCTGTAGAAGCCACTATAAGATTGTCCAGGTCTTCCCTAAACTTTGCCATGCAGTCAAGCACAAGGTAGTGTACACACACACACTTTTGCTCGTTGTCTCCAATGATCAGTTGGTAGGGGCTGTTTTTGTAGTTTTATTATTGGAGAACTTGGGTAGTGATGAGGAATTTAGTGGGTATTCCAGGAATAAAACTAGTTGAAGACAGAACTTCCTTAAATAGCAACCTTGAACAAAGTCCCTATGTCAGAAAAGGGTTAAACGGATAGTGCTCTTCAGGACACTAGCCGGTGTCCCCTTTTTCAGACCCATGCTGACTATAAAACACCAGAGGGGTAGCAAAGCACACAGAGTCCCCAAGATCCCACAGTGTTTGTACTCACAAGACCCAAGGACATAATGGTAGCTTCTTTTCAATCTTCCAAGCCATGCCCTCCAGTGATACCAGACAGAACTTTAGCAGACAGCTCCCCTCAGTCAGCTTGCTGAAGAGGCAGGGTCACTCTCTCTCTTATTTCAGGCCCTCATGTCACCCACCTGAGACCGCATGGCAGCAGGTGCCTGGGGAGGCAGAGTGCCTTTCCCCAGGCTGGTACAATCCTCTCCAGTAAAGATCAAGGGCTCAATGTACCCAAATAATAAATATCCTCTTCCAGCATCGTTCACATCTGCATTGTCTGGGGCTGACAAGAGTGGCATTAATATTCATACTATGTTCTGCACGAGTTCCACCTATACATCCAGAACCTTCCTAGGATACAGAGGAAGCCAGAGGCAAAATTAGCAGCACTTGAATATCCATGCAGATCAGGAAAGTCACCAGTTCTTATCTTCGTACTGTTTCTGGGTAAGTAACTGAATGAACTGAATAATGGAATCTAAGTGACAACCATGAAACTAGCATTTTGAAAAAGACAAGTTTACTTTTCACACCTGATCTTGATTTTTCCCTCTGATTAAATACAGCGTATAGCTGAGAGTCAGATGTGTCATAAGAAACAAGAATGTTGCATTAAAGCAAGCTGCACTAATAAACACAATCAGAAAAATGATCTAATATATCTGCTGAGATTGATATATGCAAAGTACATTTTACAATATTAGGAAATATAATTACATGTAGCAATGTAATGGATTGATAGTGCTCCTGAGCACACTAAGTATAATAAATGAAAAGGCTGTGATGTCTAAGAGAGTATGAATTCTAAGAGTGATTGTTTTATGTTTGAAGGCTTATGATGATAGACACTCGGCCTAATTCAGTAAAGGTTTCCAAATTAAAAAAAAATATTAGAGATAAAGCAATTTGATAACTTGTCAATCGTCTATGTAACACTTTCCTTCTTTGTATGTTTTATTGTAGGAACTTTGTCTTCCATTGACTGAACGTGCATAGGTGCATGTATTTGGAAGCACTGATATTATTACTTTATGCCCACTTCAATACTAATAAAAATTCTATTGGAATAAATAAAAAAAGTACTGAAGATATTTAAAAGAGAAGTGTGGGATTTGAAAAAAATAAACATTTATGCTCACCTATGTAGATGCAGCATTGATCTGATGCTGCATCTGTCCCCCTGCTGCCTCTACACCAAAAACCGATTGATTGCTGATAGCTCAGTTCTCAGGTCTGTACTGTATTTTATGGTGACTGAAATTATATGTGTGAACAGGGACATTTAGAAAGAATGGGATTCTGCATATTGAGTGTAGTCAGGCCAAGGGAAACAAACTGAAAAACACTCAAGTGTGAAAGGGGAATTAGTGCTTACTCATAAGGTTCAGTAGCACTAAGCATGTGAAATGCGCTACGTTTGTTGCTTGATTTCTATGTGTGATGTTTGTAGCCCCCCTATTCCTAAACTTTGGCTACTATGCAAATCTAGTTTTTGGCTGGGCTGTAGTTGGCTCAGACTGATTGTACAGTTTATTTATTTGGTTTTCCCCTAATCTCAGCTGGGTTGTGCATTTCTCACTGTCGCAAGTAGGTGTCATAGGTCATAGTATGAGATTGCATAATTATCCTGAGTTATTAAGATTTCTATTTCTTCCAGGCAGTCTATTAAGAGGTTAAGTGGCTACTGATGCATGCTGGGAAAGGATATGTGCTTGCTCTCCTGCCTCAGGCTGAGGCCTGAGAAAGTAGTGCTGATGAGAGCACCCAGAAGCCTGTCTGGGCCTATCTGCTTTGAAGTGGTCCCGAGGCTGTCCTACCCAGATTAGAGGAAGGTGAGAAGATCCAGGGGAGGCACCTTGCTGGAGAGAGCAAGGACAAAGGCTGGTCTCTTAGAAGGGCCTGGTGACTCACTTGTAGGACACACTAGACTATGAAAATGTGCTGGGTCAGCTTAAAGTTTTTGACACTCTGAAGCTGGACTTCATTCTGGAATCCAAGGAGTCTGTAAGTGATCTGCATGGCATATGAAGCCTAACCCTCTCTTTCCACTTCCTTTCAAGTTCAACATTAATGCTTTGAAAGACCTAAAGTGACTGGAGCCCAATTTCTGTTCTAATCTCTCCTTTCTAGCTGTGGTCTCTGGGGTAAATGCTAGCCCACTCTCTCCCCTTTGGAGGTACTATTCTGTCTTCAGGGGGTGCTACATGTGCTTTCTACTTCTTAAATAAACACCTTTGAATTATGCATATGATCATTTTGAACTTGAAGTAATATTAATTTTGGTAAGCTATGAACTTTGCAAAACTATGAAAAAAATGCAGTACTGCAAGACTGTGCCACATAACATCATATCTGACTATCAGCCAGGGGCAGCACAGCCAGGGGTAGCTTTGGCAACTATCATCATAGATAAAGTATTGATCTTGGATTAAGTATTGCACTTCAGCTCTGCATCAAATTAATAACACTTCTCTATCCCATCACAGGTAATTGTCTGCGAGCAATATCCATCTGTACTATCACCCATGCCATGTATGAATGCTAATTGACCCCGCCAGGGGCAGACTGACCATTCAGAAACTCGGGCACTGCCCGAGGGCTCGGGGTCAGTAAGAGGCTCCATAAGATGCCCTTGGTACCTTTCATAGGCTTTTTTAGGTGTGGTTTGAGTGTGGGCAAGGACACAGGGGCCCCATGATCCCCTATTGCCCGGGGGCCCCATGAGTTGTCAGTCCGCCCCTGGACCCCGCATTGCTATAAGGTAATTGTTTACGAGCAATATCCATCTGTAATATCGCCATGCCATATATGAATGCTAATTCACCCCGCACTGCTATATGGTAATCTGTACTGCTTTTAAAATCCACCTCTAACTGAAGCTGATGCATTTATTTATTATTTATTTATTTCAGGTACTTATATAGCGCCAATCAATTTACACAGCGCTTTAAATATATATTTGTACATTCACATCAGTCCCTAACCTCAAGGGGCGTACAATCTAAAGTCCCTAACTTACATTCATACATACACATACTAGGGCCAATTTAGACAGGATCCAATTAACCTACCAGCATGTCTTTGGAGTGTGGGAGGAAACCCACGCAGGCACAGAGAGAACATGCAAACTCCAGGCAGGTGATGCCGTTGTTGGGATTCGAACCAGTGACCCTAGTACTACCAGGCGGAAGTGCTAACCATTTAGCCACTGTGCTGCCATTCATTCATAACTATCAATGTTCTTATTGGTCATTCTTACTGCTTCAAAAATCTTTAACTCTGGTCCATATTACTGTGGTGTTTATTTTGCTCTTATTGTCTAACCCAAATTTATGAGCTGATCCTAATCTTTACAACTCTGCCCTCCTGCTCTCTTGTTGTCTCTTGTAGTCCTCCTTTGGTGTAAGAAGTTTGCCCTGCTAGCCATGTGTCTCTGCTAAGCATTTCTTATTGATTAATTGGCAATTCCCCCACCCAACTCAGTATATATTTAGGCCTTCCTTAGGGGAGGCACAGCCAGTGGTAGCTTTGGTATCATCATGGATAAAGTGTTGATCTTGGATTAAGTATTGCACTTCAGTTCTGCACTTCAGTGAATGCACAAAGCCAGAAACAACAGCAGAAAACTTCAAATACTAATCAGAATACAGGTGACCTGTTTCCCCATCCAGCTCTTTCAGCTCTCATCCAGTTTGCTTTATCTTCACTCTGTAACATGCACTTCCTACTCCTCCTTCTCACAGTTGTGTCCTCTCTCTTTAAACTCTCTGTCCTTCACCCCTCTTCTCCACCCCACAGCTTATATATATTACCCTCACTTCTTTCTTCACCTTATTACTGTACTCATCAACTCCTGCTAATTCTGAAATCACACACTAATAAAACCTCCAGGACACTGGAAACTGTTACTATTCCTCTTTTTCCTAGAACCAGCCTCCCCTTTTCCTGTGCCCTCTGGAATGCTCACTCTGTCAGTGACAAACTCACCTCTGTCCATGACCTTTTTATCACAAACTCCTTTAACTTGCTTGCAATTACAGAAACCTGGCTTCATGAATCTGACTTTCCCTCTTCTGCTTCCCTCTCCCATGGTGGTCTCCTCTCCCAGGCCTAGTGGATGGAAAAGAGGTGGAGTAGGAATCCTCCTATCCCCTCAAAGCACTTTTCAGGTACACCATTCACTTCCTTCTCTGTCCCTCTCCATATTTGAAGATCACTGTATTTGTCTGTTCTCTCCAGTTTCTTTAAGAATTGCTGTGATCTATCGTCCTCCTGGACCGCTATCAAGCTTCCTTGATGACTGCTCTGCCTGGCTGCCTTACTTTCTCTCTTTTGAAATTCCCACTATCATTCTTGGCGACTTCAACATCCCTGTTAATCTTAACACTCCTGCTACCTCTAAATTTCTGAGCCTAACCACTTCTTTTGACTTAAAACAATGGACACATGCTTCTACTCACTAGAATGGAAAGTGCCTCAAACTTTTATTCTCTTACTTATGCACTCCTTGCAACCTCACCAACTTTCCTCTTCCTCTCTCTGATCACTTCCTTATTAGCTTTACTCTCTCCTTGGCTTTCTCCTCCTTGTCTTCCGACTACCAAACAGTTACCCGTAGAAACCTTCATTATCTTAACCCTTCTTTTCTTTTTTCGGCAACAGTTTGTCTCTATGACAAAATCTCAGCCCTGTCCTGCCCCAACCTGGCCACTTCTGTCTACAATAGTTCACTGTCTTCCATCCTGGACACGTTGGCCCCCCTCACTACACACAGAATTAGTCCCCAACTGCTACAGCCCTGGCAAACAGACAATACCAGATGCCTCAAAAACGTAGCCGTGCTCTTGAGTGGTTATGGTGTAAGATTAAGACCCAGCAAGACTTCGACCAATATAAATCTGCACTTCAAAAATACAATTTTTGTCTCCACACTGCCAAACAGATCTATTTTATCACTCTCATTAACACCCTCTCACTCAATCGCCGTCAACTCTTTTCTACCTTTAATTCTCTACTTTGTCCTTCTCTACCTCCACCCACTAACTCACTCACTGCCCAGGAGAATGATAATCACTTCAAAAATAAGATTGATACAATTTGTGATGAGATCTCCACTGTATAGATATCTCACTCACCCTACACTCTTTGTCCACCTGCACAATCTATACTTTCCTTGTTTAACCCAGCTACTATAGCGGAGGTTGGTAAACTGTTTTCTAAAGCCCACCTAACCACCTGCCCCCTGGACCCTGTTCCCTCGCAAATACTACAGTCACCCTCTGGCTCTATTCTTCATTTTTTAACTCATATCTTCAATCTCTCCCTTTCTACTGGCACCTTCCCCAACTCTCTAAAACATGTGCTAGTCACCCCCATACTTAAAAAAGTGTCACTGGACCCCGCTAAACTTGGCAACCTAAGACCCATCTCCTTACTCCCTTTTGCCTCCAAACTCCTTGAACATCTAGTCTACAACCGGCTGAGCTGCCACCTTATTGAAAATAACCTTCTCGATCCCGTTCAGTCTGGATTTTGCCCACAACACTCCACAGAAACTGTTCTCCTAAAACTCACAAACGACTTACTAACCGCTAAAACCAATGGTCACTATTCCGTACTCTTGCTCTTGGACCTCTCCGCTGCCTTTGACACAGTTGATCACCCCCTCCTCCTCAAAAAACTCTATTTACTTGGTCTCCGTGACTATACTCATCATGAATACTGTTGCTAGGCTCATCCACCTTACCAACCGTTCAGTGTCTGCTACCCCTCTCTGCCAATCCCTCCACTGGCTTCCACTCGCTCAACAAATAAAATTCTAAATTCTAACAACAACTTACAAAGCCATCCACAACTCTGCCCCCAGCTATATCAAAATATCAACCAAACCTCTCTCTTCGATCCTCTCAAGACCTTCTGCTCTCTAGTTCCCATGTCTCCTCCTCCCATGCTTGCCTCCAGAACTTCTCCCGAGCTTTTCCCATTCTATGGAACTCCCTACCCCAATCTCTTTGGCTGTCTCTTAATCTATCCACCTTTAGACGATCCCTGAAAGCCTTTCTTTCTCTTTAAAGAAGCCTATCCTGCTTCTACCTAGTAAACCACCATTTATTTCCTCCATCAACTCATCCCCCCACAGCTATTACCTTTTATATCACTCAACCCTACCTCCTAGATTGTAAGCTCTAATGAGCAGGATCCTCTGTTTCCGCTTGTACCAAACTGTATTGTAACTGTAATGTCTACCTTCATTTTGTAAAGCGCTGAGCAAACTGTTGTTGCTATATAAATCCTGTATAATAATAATATAATAATCTGACTACAGTTCAATTTCACATGCAGAAGGCCAGAACAACAAATCAGAATTAAACACTGCTGAAGTCATACCAATACAAGATGAAATCTGATTGGTTGCTGCAAGTAGGAACAGAGTGCAAATGGGCTGCAAACAAAAGATGCATTATGCTATCAATCGAAATAAAATAAAAAAATACACAGTGATGGGAACATTAATATCTAAGTGGTACATAGAGGTTATGAAAAAAGTAGGATTTACAGTCTCACATAACAAATAACTGTGGATATATTCTGTGAACAACGTGCCATCAGCAAGAAGAGACTGTGTGGTTGACATGTTTGTTTGATAAAAGCATAGCTCATACTAGAAGTGTTCTTTGTTAGTAGATTTTCGGGGTGAATGACTAAAGTAACGTCAGGAGCAACAAACCTGTGTTCACTTCAAACACTCAGTCCTGTGAAGGGAAATAGAAACAGGAACTTCTCTTACATCTGGTTTATTGTTTGAAGTAAACACAGGTTCACTTCGCTTCAGATGACAAGTTATCCATTCCCATGAACAGTGTTCCTACTGTGTAAAATATTAAAGGGAATGTAAAGTGGTTTTGAATAGATTGTCTCTTATTGCTAAAACTAAAAATAAAAAATGGTAGAAGTCAGGTAAATATGAAATTTTTCATACAAATTTGTTGGCCTCTATCAAGTCAGTAGATCTCTGGACTCTCTGTAATTTCTTCCTTGGTCTCCTTAATTTCTTTACAATTGAATGACTTAAAGTGTTACTAAACCCACAACAGTAAAATCAGTCTGTATATGCAGTAAAGCATGCTTGATATACGCACTGTGGAGCCTAAAGGGTTAATCCTCTGCATTGTGTAAAAACGCTGTTTGATCCTAACTTCTCTGATCCTCCCCTTCTTCCAGTGTCCCCCACTTATCTCCTGATAAGACATATCATGTGTAGTTACTCTGCACATGCTCAGTTTTGTGTGTATTTCTAGAGAGATGTTTTTTTTGTTCTTGGGAGAGTGCATGTGATCAGCATAGAGCCAAACAGAACTGTCTAGACAGAGGTCAGGGGTCCTGCAACTTCCTAGAGCAGAATACAAGACTCCTCTTACAAGCTCTAACATGTGCACTGCTGGACACTGATAAAAGTCACAAGACTGTTCTAACTGCTGATGAGAAAAGGTATTTAGCAGTTTATATTTACTAAAATAATTGCATTTCCATGTTCTGTGTACTGTGGGAGAGCAGACATAGTGAATGAAGGGTCCTGGGTTTTACACACTTAGTTTATTTTTTTTTCGTTCACCAAGCTGAACAAAAAAATAACAAGCAAACAGATTCCCCCATCTACACAAGTCAGGTGTGTAGCTTGTGGCTGATCAAATGAAGTTTTCCAACAGACCCAATTGACTTCTGTCAAACAGAGATGGCCACACACAGATCGAAATTTAGCTGGTTCCCGCTGAACCGGATGAATTTTGTTTTGTGTGCATCCACCTGTAGTCTGATGTTCCAGTTAGACAAAGCAAGCATGAAGACTGTTGTAAAGATTGTAAATATATAATAAAACAAAAGCTACAAAATATTTAAAATTTTAAATGAACGAAAATTTTAATCTAAACAAAAATGAAATTGATCATTGTAAGTTTCCAGAAGTAATTGCAGATTAAGCACTTTAGGAATCTCTGAATTTCACTGAAATTCTGCCCTGCTTAAAGCAAACGTGTCATGAGAAAAACAAAGTAGTTGTCATTGCTACCTACTTCTGAAAATGCTTACTGCTTGCCTGTTATGTTGAACCTCTGACTTCAATATTTTGGAATTGTTAGTGGGGTCAAATTGATGTTCAATTTTTACTGAATTCAAAAGAGCTCAATGAGAATTTTTTCTCAAACAAATTTCTAACAGTAAATGTGCTTTTCATTTAGGAAATTCACTCCAAAATCAAAGGTTAAAAGCAAATAAAATGTGTAAGTACTTTTGAACAACATTTGTCAAGCCATCGAATATACTGATGAGAATCTTTGAATTAAAATGTGTATGAACATACGTTAGAAAATCTACTGGTGTAAAGCCAGCTTCAGAGTAAAGCCTCAATTTTTTTTTTTTTTGCATTCTAATTTTAAATCAGAAATAAAAAAAAGTGTCTGAGACCAGCCAGTTTTATCTCAGTTGGTGCTGTTGCAACTAATCTTTTATCTTTTTTTGCACAGTTTTTTGTGAAAATGAAAACTTTAAAGTGGATTGGCTGTGCTTTAGTTGAGATAAATTGGAGGAAAAGATTGTCTCTGATATGTTTTATCAATTCTCTTCAATATGTTAAAGCAAAGTGTCTGTACTGGTAGGTTTGCTTTAATAACTGTGAAAGTATCAGTATGGCTTGGACAAGGGGTGGGCGGGGGCAGGTTCCCCAGGCGCAGTTTGGGAGAGGGTGCCAGGTTTTGAGCAGAAAAATCTGGCCACAAATCTAGCTGTGATACTATTGAATACCCAGTGTTGCCTGCCAAAAAGCAGAGAGGATACGTCAATACTCATTGCCTGTCTGCTATCTGAAGCAACAGCCATGCCCCTTTCCAGAAGAGAACACCTCACTCTCTTCTAGGCTCTCTCCTCTCCCCGCTGGATCGGGGCTGTTACAGTCCTAGCAACACTTCATGTTGGTGGAGCAGGAAGAGGACCCTACACTGCAGCACTGACCATTAATTCCCACCCATTGCACATCAGAGCTCTCCCCAGGGCAGAATGAAGATGCTTAAAGCACGGATGGCAGACTGTGTTTTCTTGACCTGCAAGTCCCGACTGTTCTGCATTTTATACTGTGATGTAAACCTGCCCTACACTTTGCAATGCAGGTTTACTAAAACTAAAATTCTTGAATATGTTAGGAATTATTTGGATTTCTCAGGTGTTACATAGATGCAGGGCTTTTTTTTCTGAGAACTGATGCAGGTACTCCCCCCTTCCAAATCAGCCCTTGTGTCTGCCCATACTCACCTATGGGTATAAGCACCATCCATTTTTTTCAACTCCCACCCACTTCCCAGTACTGCCCCTTTTAGCGAATACAGAACCAAGTATAATTTTGTGATGCTAAGTAATTTGTATGGAATTTTTTAATGATGAAAAAAGCTGTAAAATAGATCCCCTGCAACAAAATACCCCCCAAGATCAACAGATCCACTCTAGCAACAATAGACCCCTGCCAGCAACAATAGATCTCCTGGCAGCCAGCATTACTAGAATCTCTAGCAGTCAACAACCATAGACCCCTTCCTCAACAACAGATCCCTCCCAGCAACAATTGACCTCCTCCACAACAAAAATCACCTCCCGGCAACAATTGATCCCCAATCAGCAACAAATCCGCAGCAGCCAGCATCAACAGACCCTCCAGCACCCCTTACCATCACATACATTCATTGATGGAGGTGCCGGAACTGCATGCCCCCACGTTTCTGCTGAAAAAAAGCCCTGTATATATGTATTCCACATACTTATTATATCTTATTAAAAAAATATTCTTTTTAATAAGATAAAAAGGGGTTAGACACAAAAATGGAAAGGCTACATGATTTGCAGGTTGGAATGTGACAAAATGTTTTATGCGAAAGTGGAAGTGATGAGATACCTAGCTAACCTGTGGGAACCCTCACTTTGTGCGCTGCTAGTAATACGGAGTCATGTCAAAGCTTACTGAGCTTCAAAACACACAAATTGTTGGCTGCTGCTTAGCTGATGCCTCTGAGACTGAAGTTCTCAATTTACTTGCCGTGTTGCAACGTACAGGAATAAGAAAACGACTGCAGAGCTCAATCTCAGTTTTCACAGTACTGAGATTGAGCTCTGCAGTCACGTTTTCAGTACTTGTGTTCTTATCCCAGGTCTCAATCCTGCGCAATGTCCTTTTGTCTCTTTTGGTTAGTTGACCATGTCGACCGCGCTTATGTTTATCGGACAACTTTTTCCGAGAAACGGTATATGCTGTCATAATCTTTGATACTGAACCTCACGACACGGGCAATAAATTGGCAATTTTAGTCGCAGAGGCACAAGCTCAGTGAGTACTAATCAATTGACATGACTCCGTATTACTAGCAGTGCATGCAGTGAATGACAAAAGTGAGGTTTCCACCTGTTAGCTAGATGTCTCATCACACAGCGGAAGCAAGAGGATTTTACTTCACTTCCGCTTTCAACACAAAATATGTATAAAATTCTCACATCTGCAAATCAAGTAGTGTTTCCATTTTTTCCCCTGTAATGTGTATGTGGAATACATCTATGTAACACCTGAAAATTTCAAACCTATTAAAAGATAAAAGTATAAACAGCAAAGGACGTGATGGCTTAACACAGTCCAGCTCCAAGAAAGTAAAAAGTCCACTCTTGCAGTGCGGGGGGGGGGGGGGGGGTATAGCCTCTATCGCTTACCTGATTCTATGCTTTTAAGGTGGAAGTTTTTTACCTTAATGAATTGTCTATAATAAGACAAAAAACCTTCTCCATGCAGCTCCCCCTCAGCCTCCCTAATACAGTACATGCCTGAGCTCAATCTCGATCCAGCAATGTGCACAAGAGCATTAGCTCTCTTTCCATTCCCCCCCCCTCATTGGCTCAGAGACAGCAGGGGGAGCCATTGGCTCCGTTTGCTATCAATCATAGCCAGGGAGGAGGGAGCAGGAACGGGGCCTAGCTGCTCTCTCTTTGTCTATGGAGACATACAGCCAGGTCAGAAGTGAGGCCTCCCAAGTGACTGCATAGCGAGCTGCTTGCTGTTGGGCACTCAGCAGGGTGGAGAGACCAGGAGTGCTGGTGGTGGGCCCATGAAGAAGATCGGGGCTACTCTATACAAAACCTTTGCACAGAGCAGGTAAGCATAACATGTTTTTTATTATTTAATTTATTTTTTTTAGGTTTGCCTTTACAATCACTTTAATCCTCTGCTCCTAGACTAAATGAGTGGAGTGCCCTACTGCAAGGGTGTTTATTTATTTTCCTGGAGTTGGGATTGAAACCTTTATTATGAAAGAGAAAGTCAGAGAAGAATATCAAGGCAAGTATATCAAGGTTTTTTTTTATGTACAGTATATATGTGAGTGTTTGTATGTGTGTGTTGATATACAGTATGTAGGTGTGAAATGCCTCATAGAGGGTACTGCACTAGGGTGTATATACTCTTGTTTTCTGCATTCTGTAGTTTATCCTCTCTTTTATATAACATACACCTTACCTCTGCACTCTGTACATTTTCCTCTCCTGACTACTGCACTCTGTACATTATTTTTGCTCCTAATCCTTGTACTTTGTAATTTATCCAATTCAGACCTCTGCACTGTATATGTAGGTATAATGATCAGGTGTGTGTAAGATAATTGATTATGGGTATGTAGGTATAATGATCATTTGTGTGTAAGATAATTGGTTATGGGGTGGGGTGGGGGGGGGGGGGGCGCAGCTTGGCATGTTCACCCTGGGGCTGGATGACCTTGTCCAGGCACAGGGTATCAGCCACTTAGAAAATTGCTTGTTTTTATTGGTCACCAGACTTAGGGACTCACATTATGAGAAGGAACAGTAAAGCACAGCTATCGTGTAGAACTGAAAACCAGGAAGCAGATTTTGATGTGATGAGCACATATGACTGCCCCATATACTCCATACACTTAATTGCAAGCTATACATACAAACATGTTTTTTAAGACATTCAGTCTTATATCAAGCTAATCTCTTACACATACTGTATATGTTTACAAACATTGAAAACTAAACATTCTCTTTAAAATTATTTCAGCAACTTTTGTTCACGTCAGTCAGTGATGGAGAATGCCAGAAATAATGCTGTAATAGACTTCTAGTCCAAAGTGTCTCACTAATGAATAACTAGCAAGAGGATGCCATCTTGCACAGAGGAATTCTCATTTTGTTTAAAAGCTATTGTGGGGAAATTCTACAAAACAAAAACTGAGTGATCTTAAAACTCAGTACTACATTTTTCTTATAACGGTCATTTCAACAAGGGTGTATGTTTCCTTCAGAGGTTGCTAGGGGTTCCTTGAGCTGTGGTTGATTGATCTCCCATCTGATGGTGCCTGCACAGTTCTGGGACCAACACCACTTGGCAGAGTTAGCAGCCTAACACCAATGACCTTTTTAGCTGTCTGTAAGTGTGGCTTACTGGTCAACACTGTAAGGGGAGCATTCTCCCCACTGACTACCAATGTAAGGATCATTCATCCCACTGTCCACCAATTGAGGGTACATTCTTGCTTCTGACCCCAGTTTTTTAATTTTAGCTGGGGCTTCCTGAGAAATTTATTTCAATGATTCTCCTGGAGTAAACAGGTCGAGAAAGGTTGCTTCACTGAATGTTCTCACCTGTAGCCCAAAATATTTTACCATTCACATTACCACCATCTATAGATGATCAACAGTTGGAGAATACAGGTGCTTGTGAACAACAAAATGACATTGAAAATTAGGTTCAAGGAGAAGAGAACAGGGCTCTGTTTGCATGTGAAACTCAATTGTTTTTGACACAAAACAGTTAATTATTACGGAAAGAAACTATTCGCTGTGTGATCTGAAATAATCATGGGAAGTTGAGCAGGTAACCAGGGAAACCCAGCTGCAGGCATTTCTGGCAATGCAGGGCTTCGGTGGATGCACATATTTTTCATTTTATGTGTTTTGCTCTATATAATACTGTGATTTCACATGTCTAGAAATTGTAACAAACAGTAAAGGATTTTTATGCTCCAAATGGTTTCTGACTATACCATGCTGAAGTGGGTGGTGATGTATGTGTATGTCCAGCATGGATCAATAATGGGAGGAATGTAAAAAAATTCATAAACAGAAGATAAGCTTTATATTTTATAAACAAAACTCCTCGTCCCTGCATGAATCTTTTGTATCAATATACACTAGAAAAAAACATAAAAATTGCATTTACATATTCCAAAAAGGATTCTCAATGGCACACTATCTCTTCTCTTCTTACCAAATACCTACTGTAAGTATACACACAATATGTTTATTCTTCTAAATTCAATGCTTTAAATGCCAACTAAGGTATTCATTTATTGGGTTAACTTCTTCCTACCCAACCCAGCCTCCCTTTCAATGGGTCTTTACACCCAGGGGGCAGAACATATTGCCTAATCATGTGACCGATGCGATTGGCTGCCAGGAGCTCCGTTGGGAGCCTGTCCCACTGGTTCCTGATCATTTCAAGAGATCAGGAGCTGTCTAATACTATCTGGGAGGTCACACCTCAGCCATCCTTGGATACCTATGTGCAGCAAGTTGGCATTAAATTCCACCCTCTATGCCATGAATTTGTATTCTGTGGGAGGCAAGATGGTAAATATTGTGAAAGATCATTAAACTGTAGTCAATAGTCATAAATTAGTCCTGCCAACCTTGTATAGCTACTTTTTTCCCATATACCTCTCTCATGCAACTTTATATGCAGTCTCTCTTTGGTTTTATTCTATGTTCCTTGCTCTTTTTAATTCTTTGAATTTGAAAAACTACTTTTGTTAAGAAACATAAAAAGTTACAAGATTACCGTAACACAAGACAATACAATAAACTACAGATAAGGCACTGCGGACTCCAGCGGAGCCAGTACTAACAAAACAATCTAACCACGAACTTGTGGTGCTCCCAGACCCAGGCCAAGGCAACTTCAGCAACGGAGTATGCAGGATAACATTCCCCAGTAGCACAAGAATGGAACTCAGCTATGAAGATTAAACATACTAAATATTACAATACCCAATATCAAATTGTCACAGTCCGTTTTGTAAAATTAGAACATGCCAGATTACCAAAAAAACAAAGCTACAGAAATAAGAGGAAGCATAGAAAACACATTTTTGTCCTGGTGTCAGCAGGGAGGCCTCAACCTAGTGTAGAGGTATCAGAAGCCAGCTATGTCATATTTTCTTGAATTTTTTGGGGGCAGCTACAGATATGTAGCTTTATACAATGGTAATACACTATTGACTAGACCCGTCCAAAATGTCAGAGAGGCATCATAATACTATTGACTTATGAGCATAAAATAGAGAAACAATAAAGAGTGTCCTTTGTGACAGCTCCTCCACAAGGCCCAACAGAAAACTGAGATAGTTAACGGGATCAGAAGAGCTGTAATCTCGTGAAAAGCCTGGGTGACCCCCTGACAAAACACCTACATTGCTGGACAATGCCAGAAAACCTGGTCGAAATCTGCAGGGGTGCAATGCCAACACTCTGCCGAGCTTGAATTATATATACTGGCAAACCTGGCCAGGGTGTAGTATATTCTATGTAAGAATTTAAATTGAATAAGGCAATCCCTAGCAGATACCAGGTTCATAAATGGTTAATCCCACATATCAGCCCAGTCATCCCCTTGAAAATTAGGAATACCAGACATCTACGGTTCTCAGCATCTCACAAGTGCCTTTGACCTTTCAGTAGACAACTCCTTATACATTTCAGACAAGGTTTTAACCAATGTATCACCAAACTGTGATGCAAAATGCATGATGCAATTATAAATAGCGGAAGAGGTATCAGTTCGGAAGGTGACATTTAGGTTTCAGTAGTGCAAAGGAGAGAAACGTCCCTGCCTGGATGATGTCCTTAATTTGCCTGATCCCCTTCCCAGCTCACAGAACTGGATCCAGGATCGCTGCAGAATGCGAAAGCCTAGGATTAAACCACAACGTGAAAAAGGGTGAGCATGCCACCCCATCTAGTTGCATGATTTCTTGTACTTTATCCTATGCTTTAAGTGTGGCTCTCATTGAAACTGTTAATGGCTGAGCCTCTTATGGGCCCCAGTAAATTAAGTTGTGGAGGCCCTCACATGATCCTATAAATGCAGCCACCAGAACCTTGGCCGCGTTAGTATCATCCCTGAACAGCCATCTCCTAGCAAACATGATTCGTCCTGTTCAAAAATACTTGTACGAATGCAGTAAGGCTAAGCCTCCCTGGCTTAGCCTTACTGGATTCTTGAAGTGTGCATATTTCTATTCCGGGATGGAAGGAGGGCAAGAGGAAGGAGCTGAAAAGTAATATATCTTCCTGAAATACGAGTGGGTAATCAAAACTGGTGAGTTATTTAAAAAATAAAGAAATACAGGTAGTATTTCATTTTCAAATGATTGACCCTGCCAATCAAAGATAGAGGTAGGGGTTTCCATACCTCCAATCTCTTTTTAAGGGTATGGACTAACGGCAAAAGATTAAGTTTCAGGTAATCTCCCACCCTAAGCGATTGGTAAAGTAAAAAACCCACTGTATTCGAATATCAGAGTCCGTTTGGGCTCTAGCTTCTTCATCACTGGGCATAACACCAGATTTTGCCCAATTTACCTTAAGGCCTGAGTACTGGGCAAAGTTACTCAAAACCTAGAAAACTGCACGCAGGGATAGGTTAGGGTCTCATAGGAACAAAAGGAGGTCTTCTGAGTATAAAGCTTTGCATTCGTGAATACCCCCTACCTCCAGTGCTCCTACCTCAGGAGATGTTTGGAGGGTAATTGCAATAAGCCCCATCATGAGCACAAACAAAGAGGGGGAGAGAGAGCACCCTTGTCTGGTTCTTCTACTAATGGGAAAAAAAGGAGACTCTACAACCAATCCTGATTGCAGCCTTTGGCCGACACACTATGGAGATCCAAGCAAGGAACTTAGGTCAAAAGCCCATATGGCGCAGTACCATCATAATATACTCACAGGCCACTTTATTAGGTACACCTGTTCAATTGCTTGGTAACACAAATTGCTAATCAGCCAATCACATGACAACAACTCAATGCATTTAGGCATCTAGACATGGTGAAGATGACTTGCTGAAGTTCAAACCGAGCATCATAATGGGGAATACATGGGATTTAAAAGAGAAAATATCCAGTGAGCGTCAGTCGTGCGTACGAAAATGCCTTGTTGTCAGAGGTTAGAGGAGAATGGGCAGGGTGGTTCAGCTGTGACATTCAGATGGTAGGATCAGAATTTGGTGTAGACAACATGAAAGCATGGATCCATATCAACGGTTCAGGTTGGTGGTGGTGGTGTAATGGTGTGGGGGTTATTTTCTTGACACTAGCAAGGTGTACCTAATAAAGTGGCTGGTGAGTGTATATGTCCAGACTACAGGCCTTTTCCATATCTAAAGGTCAAGATCACCCTCGTAGCCTGATTGGCAGGGTCAACCTGCAGTAAGTGGATAAATGATCTGTGTAAATTTGTGTCTGTAAATATAGTAGGGAAGAACCCAGTTTGGTCAATATCAACTAAGGTGAAAATAACCTGGGACAATCGGTGGCTAGTGCCTTCATCAAAATTTTAGGGTCCCAGTTAAGAAGGGCAATAGGCCTATAGTGTAAAAAGATGTTGCGCTGCTCATACTCCTAGGGATAATGTGTAAATTGTGCAAAAATTGTGCAAAAAATATGTTCAAAATTGCTTAAGTGCAGATGAGTGCTGTCATGCACCTCCCCCGCTAATAAGTCATTCCTATATACACTTAGTGCTCCTAGTGTTGGGATGCAATATAGCCCCTATCTCCCAAAACAAAAAGAGACCATACCATGATACAAAACACCTTCCCCCTCTACCATAAATCATTGGTGACACCAGACAAAGTGAGTGAACTGTGTTACAAAATTGCAGATATGCTGAGCAGGTACTATAAAGCACCTCCCCCTATTAATTTTTCAATGTCTGTTTCCTGTGAATGTGAAACATTATTAACAAAAACAATACCTACAGTGCTCCAATACAATATTAAATAAATAGCACTTATTCCTCAAAAACAAATCTACAATGCTGTAATGCACCAGCCCCCAGACCAATGAAATATAATCTAGATGGGAGTCTAGAGGGGTTGGAAGAGTCGAGTGTGGGGTCCAACACTCCATTGAAATCCCCTGCCAGGAGAAGTGAGAGGTGCATTAAAAGAGCCAATTTACCAGCTAAGTCATAGAACAATTGTACCTGAAATGGTGGAAGCATATAGACATTTACTATCATCAGTTTGCATGTAAAAATATCAACAACAATAATAAGATACCTGCCCCCAGGATCTGATATAACTTGATAGATGGTGCAAGGAACAGATTTACTGATCAGAATGGGGACTCCCCAGGCAGAGATGGAATAAGTGGCATGAAGTTTCCACTGCACCCATGGTCGGTGTAAGGCCAGCACCCTGTTTCCATCCAAATGCAACTCATGAAGGAAGACTATAGGTCTTATGGGTTTTAGATTTAACAGTACAAACAAATGGCAACTGGCCTTTGCAGAAAGGAGCACATGGAGGGGCGACAACAGAGAAAATTTCCCATATCAACTCATCAGCCAGTCTGCAACCAATCGAGTTGTCCTGTTTAATTTTCACACATTTGCAAATAAATGCATAAAGCTGCAGAGTCTCTTCACGGCATCCCAATATTATGCAGTTCCTAACTCTATAAATTTTTAAAGCCTCCATACTAGAAACATATGTATAATAATGGATAGACTGAGAGCAGGTAAGCCTGGAGGGAGCCCACCCCTCCTTAAAGGCACAGGGGTGCACTCGAAACCTAGCATGATTCACAATGGCAACCAAGGTGTCCAGTTCATCCAGTCACCAGTAAATTAACAGTACAAGCAAATGAAAACTGACCCAATCTATAACTAGCCTTTGCAGCAAGGAGCAAATGGAAGGGAGACTCATGTCAATTCACAACAGAGAAACATTCCCAGCTTACCAACCAGCCTGCAACCAACCAAATTGTCCTGTCTAACAGTTCACGTTAAAAACAGGGGTTTAGTTTGCACACATTTGCAAATACATGCATAAGCTGCAAAGGCTCTTCATGGCACCCCAATATTCTGTAGGTTTTAGATATTGGAAAACCAAGGTTTGCTTAAACTCCGAAGGCCTCGGAAGGTCCAACACACCATTTTAGAATAGTAACCACAATAGTTCAATGTGGAGTCAAAGGAGATATTGCACATGGCCACATGACCAGCTACCCTTAAACATAGAAAACTCCCTGCCGCTGTGTAAACTAACAAAACTAGAAAGAAAAACAGTTACTCACAGATCATACCCGTAACTTGTTCAACTAAACTAGAGAAATGTGACAAGCCCAAAAAGTCCAAATAACATCTTCCAGTAGACCTAAACTCCAGGTCCTCAGGAGTCAGATCCATGGGCCACCAGTTAGGAAAAAGTCAGCAATGGGAGGTTACTGAAGACTGGCATCCAAGAGATAGCAAGCATCAGACAATAGGGCATTCCATTCTGCAAAAGACTGTCATAGCAAGGAGGGTTTTTGATAATAGCCAGTAGAGGCTTCCCCTTCCCCTTTATCAACATGGCAGCAGGTGCAAAGTGATTCTCAATGTACAGGGAAGAGGATGCAGGCACTTCGGGAACCATGTATGGTCGTAGATCAGGAGAAAAGATCGGATGGTCCCAGAGCTCTCGGTCTGCAAGTCTGTCCGAGGTCACATTCTAGCCACACCCCCTATGTTCCTTGCATTTAACCCTTATGCTGATTCTGATCTAGTATAGGGCTGACTCCTCTTAAATTGATTTGAGAGCCAGGAGACGTATTTCTGTAGGTTTTCCATACAAATAACATTAGGCTAGAGATTCAGACATCTGGGTGCGTTAATATGTTTTATTAACATATTTAGACATTGATTTCAATTCCCAAAGCATTTAGTGACAGCCAGTGTATTTAGAAATCAGGTTGCCTGAGGCACACTTGACTGATGAAGCTCCTTAGTACAAGCTTCACTCCTTGTGTCATGTTTAGTAAAAAATATTGCCAGAAGGTGTTATTGGAGGGAGAATAGGGATCTGCTTTATGCTCGGAATATGTTTTAATTGCACAGACCAAAAAAACAAAATAAATGGAAAGATGATTTTATATTTCTGAACTAAAAAGAGCCCTCTGATCCCTCTCAGTCCTTCCTCCTCCCTACAGTTCTCTTGCGCAATCTAGCTGCAAGTGTCTAGAGGTGAACAGAAGAGGGAAACAAAATTTGGAAGCTTGGACCAATGTATCTATGTATATACCATACCCATGGGATCCCTTTAACCCTGGAAATCACAAAGGTTTGTAATGCTACTACTACTGCTAAATTCCGGGTCTCACGATGAGTGGCTGCTCTGCTGTATTGTGAACAAAGAAGGATGGCCACTTGGCATAGGTGCAATTCAGGGAATGCTTTGCATTTTCTTTATTTTCTCAACTGAACAAAGTGTAGACTGTGATATCAAGCCCCACCTCTCCACCTCATCAGAGAATGCTTTGCATGTGCTGAGTGGCCAGAGCTTTGCACCCTGTGCCAAGCGCCTGACCTCCTGTGTTCACAATGCAGAAGGGCAGTCAAAAAAATAAAGAAGAAAAAAATGGGATTTTAATGGTGCTGATACCCTCTCTCAGAACAAACTCAACAAACAAGTCAATATAAAATGATTAGTTTTTAAAATACCATTTAAAATTGATTGGGGTAACAACTCCTAAGAGATTATATCATGGTAAAAGTAAAAATGAACCATAATTAGCTGTACTGCCCCCCCAGAGAGGCACTTCCCCTCCTTATATTACTCATTACATTCTGTATTTGTATAATTACACATAGAACATTAAACATTCAAAAAGTGTATATATAATATACATATGTATATGTTACTTTACATGTATTTTTTATTTATATGCTTAGGTGTTACAAGTACTTAGACTTGAAGTCCCCTTGGACCCCAATGATATATGGGTCGAGCCTGCAGGCTGCTTTTTACCCATACAGGTAGTATATATTGTAAAACCTTGGATTGCAAGCATAATTCATTCCAGAAACATACTTGTAATCCAAAGCACTCGTATATCAACGCAAATTCCCCCATAAGAAATAATGGAAACTCAGGTGATCTGTTCCACAACCATTTACTGTATACATTTAAAAAAAAATGATTATAGTAATACAAAATACTGTGCAGTATAAAGTAAAAATAAAATAAATTAACACTTTACCATTGAAAAAATATGTGGCTGGTGTGAGGGAAACGAGAGAGGAGAGGAAGGGGGTTATTGTGTAGGATGTCTATCACTAACGGGATCACTGCTATCTGTTGGCTCACTGGAATTTTTTTTTGTGCTATTTTAACAAGGAACCTATCCAATGACACTTGCTTTTGCCCCCTTTAAAAGGATTAGGCAGAAATATGACATTGCGTTGTCGTTAAACAGATTTATCGTTCGCACTGCTAAAGCCTTATTTGGCTGGTGCTTTTCTACACAATTTTGCACTGTCTCTCACATTTTGCACATCTCCCTAATCTCATTTGAAGTGAGGGATTCCTCTGCCTTTTTATCCTTCTCTTCAGACGAGATCTCCTCCATAACCTCTTGCTGTTGCTCATGATGAAGATCCATCAGTTTGTCTGTGGTCAGCTCCTGGCCATGTTCCTCCACCAGCTCTTGAATGTTGTCCTCATTCACCTCCAGTCCCATGGTTTTCCCCAAGGACACAATTTCATCGACAACTGGCGGCTCCTGTTCCTGAGTTAAGCCCTCAAAGTCATATCCAAGAGCACCATCAGGCCACAGTTTTTACCAAGCAGAATTGAGGGTTCTCTTGGTGACCCCATCCCAGGCTTTATCGATGATCTTGAGGCAGTTCACGATGTGGAAATTATTTTTCCAAAACTCTCAGAGGGTAAGGTTAGTTCCTTCGGTCACCTCGAAACATAACTGAAATAGTGCTTTGGTGTAAAGCTTTTTAAAGTTGGAAATTACCTGCTGACCCATGGACTGGAGTAGTGGAGTGGTATTAGGAGGAAGGAACTTGACCTTATTGAGCTCAAATCCCTCCAGTAAATCATCCTCAAGGCCTGAAGGATGAGCAGGAGCATTATCCATAATCTGCGAGACTGAGTGGCAGATTATTTTCTAAAAGGTATTTTTTCACTGTAGGACCAAAGACCTTATTGATCCACTCAACGAACAAGATATGAGTGACCCAAGCCTTGCTGTTGGACTTCCTCATAACGTTTAACTGGCTCTTCTGCACCTTGCATTTCTTGAAGGATCGAGGATTCTCGGAATGATACACAAGCTTGGGCTTGATTTTTAAATCCCCGTTTGCAGTAGCATAAAAGACGGTGTGACCAGGCATTGCATTCTCTGCTGCTGTAATGTAGGTCCTCTTTGGCATCTTTTTCCAAAAAATCCCCGTCTAATTACAGTTAATAACTTGCTGTGGCAGGTAGCACTAGGGAACCATGAGCTGCTGGAACTCAGCAGCAAACGCCTCAGCTTAACTTCCGAACTAGAAGCCTCTCTGTGCCTCACAACACTATGGATGCCGCTTCTCCTCTTAAAGTTATCAAACCATCCCCTGCTTGCCTTGAAGCCTTCTTCATTTTCTATCAATGTACGTGGCAGTTTTCTTACAAGGTCGGCATACAAGACCTTTGCCTTCTTTCACATAATGTTCTCGGACACAGTATCAATACCCCCTGATGAAGCCACGTGACCAGTGGCGTAACACGTAGGGGTGGGGCTGCAACGTCACTCGGAGAGAGCCGGAATACTACACGGACGGCAGGTGCATGACTCAATGGTCGGCGGAGGACACGCTACATTTTGGATTGCCGCATACCGTCTTCACTATATGTGAGTGTACTACTTGGAAGGAATAAAGCAGTGTTTTAAAAAGATAAAACACTATGTCTGGCATTTGTTTTCTGCATGTGGAGAAACGCATGGAGAGGAGAGTATAGGGGTCTGTATCACTGTGAGGAGTGATTAACCCCAGAGAGGATAATCAGCTCTAAAGGATATTCCTGCTCCGTAATTTAAAGAGGAGAAAATTCTAACAAGCAGGTCCCAAAGGAGGTGGACCAAAAGTGTATATAGCCTAATTGCAGGCATATCAGGAGGTGAGCTTACATCTGCACTAATTGGAGGATTCACAAATATTTTTGTCACGGATTCACAATCAGTCACGGATTCAAGATTTTTAGGACACAGAGTCACTTTATATATATTTTTATGATTAATGGGACTATGCTTTTGCACTAAAAATTAATTTATTTATTTTATGAGTATTTATTCACGATAATTTTTATATTTTTTCACTAAATTATGATTCACAATTAATCATTATTTATTATTTAATCATGAATATGGATTAACATTATACTTTTTTATAAGTTATTATTCTATATATGAATTTATGATTATTTATGTTCAGATAACATTATGAAATATAATATTCACTTTGTCACTATAATTTAATAAGGAGCGCAACACAAGATGATGAAATAGTTCTCGGACACAGTATCACCTGCTAGTTGCTTCTCATTTATCTAGATGAGAAGAAAATTTTCTACATCTTCCAGAACATGTGGCCATTGCTTTGATACTCTCGTGACCCTTTTTACTGCATCTAGCCCCTTTATTTCTTCTTTCTTCTTTAATATTGTGCAAATTGTTGATGTAGACTTGTTATACAATCTTGCGATGTTGGCCACTTGCATACTTCATTCATGCTTCTTGATGATTTCCTTTTTAACTTCCACCATAAGCATCTCCTTTTTCTTACTGCCTTCCTTTGTGAGGCATACCAACTGAGACTGGGAGACGATTAACCACAATCCCACAGCGAGAAAGAGAGAGAAGGATCATTGGCTCAGTTGTGACGTAGCGCTTGGCAAATACTCGTATTGCTAGACCTCGCTCATTTATCAAGTTAAAATTTACAAAAAATGTTTGCCCATCTTGCAAAACATTCGCAGACCAAGTTACTCGCAATCCAAGGTTTTACTGTATATTTTGTCTGGTCAGGCTTTAAGTTCTCTTAGGCAACAATGTAAATATACTGCACATGCCATTGTATAGCTCCATGGTAATGTTTTTCTATCCTATGCAGGTTTTTGTATGGTTTTGCACCATCCTCTTCCCCTATGCATTGTTCCTGGGTCCCTCGCATTGGTTTTTTAGATGCCATTTCTATTTTATGTCCACGTGCTACCCGCCACGCCCATTGACATACTGTGTGAAATTCAACTGGACCTGGTTTTGTCCCTCTATGTTCTTGGGGACACCTATCTGGATTTGTAAGTGCATTATCTGTATGGACTACACACTTTGTATAATATGTGTTTTGTACCACATGTTACTGTGTATGCTGTTACTACAGTATATGCTGTTGTTTTGTCTCTAACAGCCATTTCCAACTGAACTCTCAAAGAAGCTAAAGTGCAAAACGCGTCAGGACTTTGCACCCACTGTCTGAGATATATACACTTTTTGAATTTCTAATGTTCTATGTGTAATTATACAAATTTGTAATTAGTTATAAAAGGAGGGGAGGTGCCATTCTGGAGGGCGGTCCAGCTAATTATGGTTCTTTTTTTATGTTATCCCTATTCAGTCTCTTAGGGGTTGTGTTACCCCAAACAATTTTAAATGGAATTCTGTAATAAAACATAATTTTATATTGACTTGTTTGTTCTGATTTCTTGTTCATTTCGCTGTAGAACATTCAAACCTAATGAAAGTTTGACCATGAACTTTGAACCCAGGGGACAATTCACTAAGCGGTATCTTACCACATCCGAATATGCAGTAAGATACTGCACAGTATTTTTAAAAAAAGAGTTGGCATTCACTAAAATACCACATTAGTTATTTTATTAAGTTTTGCAGTATTTTAGTGAAAACACATGTTAATGTTTCAGCTGTCAGTGGGGTTCCCTACTTACAGCTGAATGTAAAAAGAATTGCTGGTAATAAAAACATTTGCAAAATAATTCCGTGGGGTCCCTCCGCCATCCATACCAATCCCTTCAGGTCTGGTATGGATTTTGAGGGTAACCCCTACACCAAAAAAAAAGTTTCACCCCCCCTAAAATCCATACCCCTTTTCTGATCATGCAGCCTGGCAGGCCAGGAAAAGGGGGATGAGCGAGCACCCCCCCGAACCATAGCAGGCCACATGCCCTCAACATGGGGAGGTGCTTTGGGGGGGTTCTTTCCCAAAGCACCCTGTCCCCATGTTGATGGGGACAAGGGCCTCTTCCACACAACCCTGGCTTGTTGTTGTGGGGGTCTGCTGGCAGGGGTCTTATCAGAATCTGGAAGCCCCCTTTAACAAGGTGGCCCCCAGATCCCACCCCCCCTACATGTGAATGAGTATGCAGTACATGGTACTGCTACTCACCAACCCAAAAAAGTTTTGAAAATACATTTAAAAAAAGTATAGTGCAAAAAACTGACAGTAGACAGTCTTTGACAAGTCCTTTATTAAAACAACAATGAACAAAAAATATCCCCCAATGTAAATCGAACATCAATCACAATACCTGCTGCCACCGACGACCCAAGAAAAGATGCTAGCACTGGCTCCCGTGTTCTGACAGCGCTGCTGGCCTGACAGTTCTTAAATATCTAAGGGGCGGGGCCACCCGGTGACGACGTCAACTGGATGACTCCCCCTTGTGACATCATCATCTGGCGCATGCTGGGTCAAAAGTCCTAACCATCAAAAGATGGGTTGAAAGACCTAACCTGCAAACACACAAGCACCCGATGTTTGAGTCAAACTTATATTCGAATCGAACATCAAGGACATCCCTAGAGGGTACCAGCAGCATTAAAATCACATTTCTTCTTCCTTTTTTTTGACTTATATATATTTAGAAGGGATGTGGTGACTGAACAAATCATGTGGACCTGCTATTTTGATCATATATCAATGCAGAAGGGCAGTTGCTGGGTACAGGACCTAGAAGGTAGTAGAAGTCACTGTAGTAGCGGTGTCTACTACAGTGGTTGCCAGTTTCTAGAGGGATCCCACAGCTATGGTATACATGTGGGAAATGCAAACATGGAATTCTTCTAAGGGTTGGGTTCTGCCCGCTTACCCTGCTGCCCTAGGGCATTGTCATACAATTGTCATTAATGTTAAATACAGTCCCGGCGACAGTGTCTTTTATAGTAATAGCCTATGCTTATTTTTTCATTTGTGCAGTGCATTATGGAACTGAAAGTTCTTCAATGAGCTGGGATGCGGACAACTTCTTCTTTATTAAGACAAGAATGAGCCAACAGAAGGGGTGATCTGATTTGATCTGCTAAAAAGCTTGTAACATATACAATGTTGTACATGTAAATACAAACCCTGGGCTATTCCAATTTTGAGCCAGTGTATTGAGCATGAGGAAGGACAAAAGGGCGGTGGTCAAAATTTATAAGAGTATATTATCACAGAAGTCTTTCAGTCAATTATATTGTTATTATTATGAATATACTGTATAATACATGTATTATTTTACCTGCCAAAGGATTTCTATTTCCGGAAATCCAGTTCTAAGATTTACACAGCTCTGTCACACAGCATAGTCCTGTCTGACAGAGCAGAGGACCTTATTTTTCTCTGCTGCAGTTCAGTACCAGCTACAGGTGTCTTTTCTGCCCCTACCCTATAATACTACAGTGACAGGAGCAGAAGCAGTATAATGACTTTGGGCTCCAAAATGCACTACAAATGTGAAAACCTAAAGAGTACACCATTGTTTACCTGCTACTAGAGACATTTTTTATGTTTTTGCACACGCTAAATTGCACAATTTCAGCCAGAATATTAGATAAACCCCCAAACAATGTATACTGTATTTTTTTTTTAAAAATGAGGAGGAATAAAATGGTAGTAGTGCAATTTTTCATGTCACATGATATTAATGTACATGTCGATCAAATGCAAATTTTCTGTAAAAAATACACCAAAGTTAGTTTTAGTTCACATAAACAAAATATATTTCCCAATATTTTGGTAAAATATAAAATGTGAGGTTCCATTAAGTAAAGACACCTAACATATCAAGCTTTAAAACTGTGATCACCTTTGAAATGGCAACAAACATTGCTACTCAAAATTGTTCATAGACTTCGCCTTAAAGGCTATTACAGGTCATCAGTTTAGAGCTAACCATGAATGATGCTCTATTTATTTATTACAGGTACTTATATAGCGCTATCAATTTACGCAGCACTTTACATATACAGTTGAAACTCAAAAAATTAGAATATCGTGCAAAAGTTCATTTATGTCAGTAATGCAACTTAAAAGGTGAAACTAATATATGAGATAGACTCATTACATGCAAAGCAAGATAGTTCAAGCCGTGATTTGTCATAATTGTGATGATTATGGCTTACAGCTCATGAAAACCCCAAATCCACAATCTCAGAAAATTAGAATATTACATGCAATCAATAAAACAAGGATTGTACATAGAACAATATCGGACCTCTGAAAAATACACTCAAACCACACCGAAACAAAGCCTATGAAAAGTACCAGGGGCATCTCATGGGGCCCCCTACTGACCCCGGGCCCTCGGGCAGTGCCCAAGTTCCCAAATGGTCAGTCCACCCCTGGTGGTGAGATACAGTTAGGAATCATATAATAATGCGAGATTTGAGCTGTAGGTGATAGGAAATGAGACACATTAAAGCGGAGTTCCACTCACTCTGTAAAAAAATAAAAGTCAGCAGATACAAAAACTTTAGCTGCTCACTTTTAAAAAACAGTCACTCACCTGTCCCACGATCCCACGGTGCCCTCACCGCAGCTCATTTCACCGGCCATCCTGTATTCCAGGCACCAGCATCTTCAGTATGGGCACCCGGCTGTAACAGCTTGCGGCTTCACAGCCAGGTTCCCACTGCGCATGTGCGAGTAATGCTGCACTTCATGAATGGTCCTGTAATCTTCTGGGACCTGTCAGGTGTCCCTCAAGACTACGGGGAGAGATCTGATCGCCCAATCGCAGCAGAGGTGGGAGCGGGTACTGGTCAATTTCGGATACCAGCTCCCCGCCCCCACTCCCCAAAGGTGCCAATCCTGAATGGGGAGCGGGGGACCAATCTTTAAAGCGGAACTTCCCCTTTTAGGTGGAACTCTGCTTTAACTAGATCAGTAAATAAACAGTTAAATAAAAAGAGTTGAGCAATGAACAGGAAGGGATTAGCAGTCTGGGGGAGAGAAACAAAGTTGCAATCGACTATAAACAGAAGGAAACTTGAAAGTGTCAAACTTGTGGAGTGCCTCTAACAGCACAACACTGAGCTGCTGTGTGACAGAATGACAGGAGGGTAATAATGGAATTTAGCAGCTGCAGATGGGATTGTCAGCTGCCCGGGCCCCCCTCTGCAGTTGATGGGGCAGGACCCCCTACAGGAGGGCCGGGGGTACCCCCCTATCAGTGGCCCTGCATGTTGCTTCAGTATTTATTCACCGAAAGGGAGATCATCAGATGGACATTCACTGGTCTCCTTCCATTTCACCTGCTGATATCTGTCATATTGGTCCTGAATCTGCAGGTGTGACTGTGGAGCCCAGGATTCATAGTTGGGGTAGTTGGGTAGGATGGAGATACCTCTGACAGGCTGTGGAAGTGATCAAAGCTTTACGTATGCTTGAATCACTTCCATTGCCTATTTTACAAATATAAACATTAACATTATAACAACACAACATGAAATAGCACACCATAGTCTTGTGTGTGCTATAAAAATAATAATGTACATTAACAACAATGTATACTAGAAAATAGGAATAATCATGTTATACGGTGTGCTTTTAGTAAACATGAGTCAATATATGGCATGTATCTCTACATGGAGAGATGCACAATCCAATCAGCATGGTATCTATATTATTACTGGCTGAGTAATCAGATAATAAACCCCAGTGTATTCTGACCTGAAGTAGGTCATCACAGGAGAAAGATGTTGTTATGAACAGAAGCGCCTCAAATGTCTTCAGAGCGACGTTTACAGCCCATCTGAAAAAACAAAATGCAGAATGAATTCTATTAAGCTGAAATGTGCAGTAAAAGCAGTGTGCCAATCAATCTGTTTACCGGTCATCCAGCATAACTTCCACTGAAAATGTCTTAGGAAGAAAATAATTGACCAAGGTGCATACAACACTGCAGTGCAACAAATCTTCAATTTTTTTTATTTCAGCTGCACCACCTCTAGAGGCTTCCTAGAGAAGAAAAAAAAACAGATATTAATGCAGAATGCAATTTTTTTTTTAAATGAGATGCCATATTTGAAAGTCACCTAAAGTGGTTGTAAACCCTTACATATACCCAGTGAAGTGCCTAGCCTAAGGTGATACACAGAAATGAAACAAATGCTTGTGCAAATTTGTGCCCATTTATCTGCAGTATTTTCTTATCTACATCTGTTGACAGTCCAGAATTGAGAAAGCTTGTCTGAGCTGTCAGAAAAAAAGGGGGCAGAGAGCTGAAATTACACACTGCAGAGCTCAATGAGGAACACTCTGAGAGCTGATTGGAGGGAAGGGGACATGCCACTCTTCACACAGCACACAAGAACAGAGCTGAGGCTGTCAATCACAGGCTGTGTGCTGGAAATCCCTCCCCTGTCACCTCTTTTCTCTTGGTGTCAGAAAAACTTGTCAGAAGTGACTCATGCTGATAGCTGAGGAACAGAGCAGAAGACAGAAATGACACTTAGTGCTCTGGACAGAGAAAAGTACACACTATAGAGGGATATGCTTTGTTCTTAGTTCCTGCCCAACAACTTTAAAGAAGAAGACTGCGTTTCCAAGAGCAATGATCATATATAAAGGATAACTCAAGCAACTTGCATTCCTACTTGCTTTTAAAGGCAATGTCATTAATATGCTCATAATCAACCTATGCTTTCTGGGTGTACCTTTCTCTAAAATTATAGCTGTGTCACCAGCTTTCATACCACAAAGGAACTCTGTGGAGGAACATGGCCCTAGAGAGAGAATATTTTAGAATTAGTCAGGACGCTGTAAACCATTAACTTAGAAAGCAGACGGTAGATGAATTTGATATATACTGTATTTATATTTTAAATAATAAAATTTTTCTTCATTAGCCTATAAAAAAAAACAAGAGAAAGGGAAGCGCAAACCCTAGCGCAGGTAAATCCTTAATAAATGAAGCAAAAATCAAACCAAATATTTTGCACTCACATTTATGTGAAGTCTTGTTGTTTTTCAGTTTTCCCTCATCCCAAGGAATATTGGAGGCAGTAAAGCCCTTGAGCTTGTTTTTTCATGCTGGTTTATTTTTAACTTTATGCCTACACACATTGTGCACAAACGGCGAGATGCTCTGGGACATTGTCTTAGCACAGTACCATCTGATTTTTATTAAGAGCCTTTGGAAATGTACTTGTATATTTTGTGTAACATTTTTATATAAACAAAAAGTTTCAGAACTGTTTATATAATAATGACATCGTAATGGTAACCACACATTCCTTCTGTAAGGAAATGGAGGCTTCTGCTTCCTTCCCACTGGTAGATACCTTTCCTCTCTCCTAATGGCTGAGCCAGGTTCTCTCTGTCTAGATGCATACCTAGGCCACCTGTCAAATGCACAATACCAGAAATTTCAAGTGTGTCTATGACTTCAAGTGGTACCAAATATAATCCTTACTTAGCTCACTGAAACAGTGCCATAGCAAAATGGTTCCTTCAAATAATTTAAGTTGCTCTGGTACTCTGATCTTTAATATTCATTGATATTCTGGCTACAGCTCTGGCCTACTCTCTAGTGGATTATGCTATTGGTTTGATTTTTGCCTGATGTTATCTTGTTTTTGGACTATGATGTTGCCTGTCGTTTTCTAATTTTATGAACAGTCGCCAGTGCAGAAAAGATGGGGGGGGGGGGGCACAATCATGGAATGTCATACAGAAAAAAAACATACCCCAATGAAGACTTAGGTCTTGGTGATACCTGGTAACACAAAGAAAACACACAACCAATGGCGATAACCCAGCAGGGTATAATAATCCATACTTGCCAACAAAATTCAACCCAACCAACATAGCCAACATGGCAAGCTCCACACAACTTGGTCAAATTCTACCAGCTATAGCTACTTACTTAAAACAGGCTAAGCCCAAGGCTAGGTTGATCAATTTGTTGTGCTAGTGGGCAGAATCTAAATTTACCAGGACAATCAAGTATATTTGAGGGTCTTATTAATTCCTTTTGGTTTTTGATTATTTTTCTAATGATAATGTAATAAAACTTGTTGTAAAATATTTTCTAGATTTCTGTTTAGTAGAACAATAACGCCTTCTTAACAAAAAAAGAGATTCATGTCTAATCCCATTACATTCCCAATCCAATCCCATTGCATTCCCAAAAATAAGATAATTATTTTTAATTTCAGGATGGTGGTTGGAGGATTGCATAGAATGATTTACATTACTTTGTTTACTGCTCTGGAATGTGGAATAATTATATTTTTTGGATATGTTAACAAAATTTTACTGTGCTATGTAAATCAAAAACCTTTTTGTGCTCACCCAAAAATTCAAACAATTTAAAATGCTAAATCAACAACAAAATATTAAAAGAACATTGTATTACTGTGATATGCACTGATTCAGTTGGAGGTCAGTTTGATTATTTTAGCCCCATCTCACCATATCCTGTATGGTATACTGTCTTGTGTTATCCATAGGTTAACTTAAAAAACACAGGTTGCGCTAAAATACATGCAAAAGTATAACAAGAAAATAAATAACAAAACAATAAAAAACAATATTATAAATCAAAATAAAATCCAGCAAAAACGAAAAAGTCCAAAAGTTCAAATAATCAATAATGTCCAAAATAATTCATCACCAAGTAAATCCACCACCAAAAATGGTTAAATAGAACTCAGAGTAATATGCTGATTGTTGAAAAACCAGCATATAGTACTTGTTATTCTGGGAGAAATGAATAATATGGTGACAACAACACTGAAGAAATGAGGGATGAACTCCAACCGATGATGTGCTGCAAAGTAGAAAATCCACTCCAAAGGTGATTTAGTATCCAAACTGAGAGATGATCAGATCAGGGAATTCATTTTATATTCTTTATTAGAACAAAACGAATTAAAGATTTTTCTTTTTTTCTTTGACTCTATGTACTGTTCTGCAACATATACAGTTGTTGCAGTAGAAGAAACCTTTTAGATCTGGGAATAACTCTACTCTTTTAGGGGGATCTATAATATTCTGGGCTATTCTTGTCCTTAATGACCTGTTTTTCCTATAGATAAATATTGGGCGGTGCCTTTGGATGTGAGGTTCAGAATACTCCTGGTTTGTCTGCATGTTGTATGTGCATGTTTGGCTTGGTCTGAGTCGTCTATATTCATTATACATGCTGTTTACACTGGTGTCAGTCTGGACACCTTGCTTGTAAGTGCATTTCTTTATTAAAGTTTGATGCTTTTTAAAACATACTGCACCATGATTGTTCGCTTTTTTCTTTTGAGTGACGGTCTGATCATCTCTCAGTTCGGATACTAAATCACCTTTGGAGTGGATTTTCTACTTTGCAGCACATCATCTGTTGGAGTTCATCCCTCATTTCTTCAGTGTTGTTGTCACCATATCATTCATTTCTCCCAGAATAACAAGTACTATATGCTAGTTTTTCAACAATCAGCATATTACTCTGGTGAGTTCTATTTAACCATTTTTGGTGGTGGATTTACTTGGTGATGAATTATTTTGGACATTATTGATTATTTGAACTTTTGGACTTTTTCGTTTTTGCTGGATTTTATTTTGATTTATAATATTGTTTTTTATTGTTTTGTTATTTATTTTCTTGTTATACTTTTGCACGTATTTTAGCGCAACCTATTTTTTTGAAGTTTTGTATATCCTATAATTTTATAGGCTAGGTTTTGCAGCTTACTGTGTTATATAATTTCCGTGGCGCTGGTTCTTTATTTATATTTATCCATAGGTTAAGCAATCTATCGTTGTTTGATTTGTTTTTTTGCCCTGTTGCTCATTACATTTATTTTTCCTTAGTTAACACAATTTATATTAAGTTAGTATCAAAAATTATTTTTTCATTGAGCCAGTCAGTATCCATCAATGTCAATCTGTCTATATCTGACACTGATCTTTATCCGTGATATTTTGAGCCACCTCTGAGTTCTGTGACCTTTAAAAGTTTGAGCTTCTTCATTTAGAAAGTCATGGAATTCATGTGAATTCTAAAAACCTTCTAAATTACAAAAGCAGAACATTATCCTAAACATAATGCATTCCAGGGTAAACTTAATGCATGCTGAACTGTAGTTATCCAGAAAATGTCATGTAATTTAGCTAAACTAGCATTTTTTTTAAAAATGCCATTTCATTGTTAAATCAATCTTTATGGTACAAGTAATAGATATGCTTATTAAATGATGATGGGCCCAGACAGGGTTGTGTGTACTATATAGCATGTGTTGGCCAGTCATCAGAGTGAAAGGATAAGTTCACATTTTGGACAAAAATAATAAATGTACATTTTTTTGCAGGTAAAAAAATGGGCATGTATTATTTTTATCTACAGGAGCCTGTAAAGCAGTGCACCAGTGATCAGTAGATCGCTGAAGCCATGCAGGTCTCCTGCAGACCTGTCAGAATATCTGCTTGCTGTACAGAATGTACAACCAAGCAGATATTCTGACAGGAAGCTTCAATGAACTACCATGGCGCTTCACGGCACCGTGGTAGTTCATTGTAAACTACAATCCAACAGCCGCTAAGGCTGCCAGTACTTGCAGTTCATTTATTTATGGAAGTCCGTGAATGAATGATGCGGCTGTGTGGGCGAAGCCCTGCACGGCCACGGTATTTTCAAATCTGACAGATACTATGGGGAGATGTCTCCCGGTACTCTCTGTTGTGTGGGAGGGGGGACTGTGGGCGCGGTTGCAGCTATGGGAACATATTACATGTTCCACCCTACAAACAGGTGGAACATTATTATTATTATATTATTATACAGTATTTATATAGCGCCAAAGGGTATGCTCAGCGCTGTACAGTAGCAAGGGGGACATAATATGAGACAAGACAGTAACAATACACTACACGAGGGGTTCGAGGGCCCTGCTCTTTCGAGCTTACAATCTAGGAGGGAGGGGAAGGTGGCACAGGAGGAGATGGCTGTGGGGGATGGAGTGGTGGGTGGAGTGGAGGAGGTTAGTTGTTAGGTGAGGTCGGGTGTTAGGTGAGGTTGGGGTAGTCTTCCCTGAAGAGGAGGGTTTTCAGGGTGCGCCTGAAGGTGAGGAGGGTAGGTGACAGTCTGATGGATTGGGGTAGGGAGTTCCAGAGGATGGGGGAAGTCCTGGAGAAGTCCTGCAATCGGGCGTGGGAGGAGGAGACCAGGGAGCTAGAGAGCAGGAGGTCCTGTGAGGAGCGGAGGGTACGGGTAGGGTAGTATCTGGGTATCAGGTCAGTTATGTAGTTCGGGGCGGCATTGTGAATGGCCTGGTACCATGTTCCCAAAGGTGAACGTATCCTTTAAGAGACAGCACTAAGCTTTACAATTTACACATTGCAATCTTTTTTCCTTATTTTTTTAACTTCTGGCCTACTTTGAACACTTGAGGTGTGGTTAGGAAAAAAAGGTTAGGAGAAAAGGGTGTAGAAATCAGAGGAGTCAGAAGGTTCTTTAAAAGTCAAGAAACATAAAATACACCTCTTTAATCCACCTCTCTAATTCTGCTTACAAAGCAAACAACATGTTGCCTTCATTGGCATAGTCTTGCAGATGTTTTTCTAAAATATTCAAATGACACAAGGGAAGAAGGTTACAAAGGGCATTCAGATGTGCCTAATGCAGTGTGATGTCTAATGCAGCCGTGAACTATTTAACTTCGCAGTCCTAGAACGTTGTTTTAGTTCATAATGCTTGATCAACTACCCAAGTACTGACTTTGCTGACAGCTCTCCTGCTACCTGTGCTTGTATGTATTTTTGTTTGTGCTTTCTTTCAGTTAAACTTTTTTCTTGTAGCACTTTGCCTTGTGTTGTACTAGAAACATTATTCTGGTATCAAAACAAAATAGAAAGAATAAAAGTAAAGTGTTACTAAACCCACAACAGTAAAATCAGTCTGTATATGCAGTAAAGTATGCTTGTTATACTCACTGTGGAACCTAAGGGGTTAATTCTCTGAATTGTATAAAAAGGTCATTTGATACTGACTTCTCTTCTCCTCTTCTTGTTCAAATGTCCATGTCTTATCTCCTGATAAGACAGACTGAACCATAGCCATTCTGTACATGCTCAGTTTGGTGTGTATTGCTAGAGAGTTTTTTTTTCTCTTGGGTGAGTGCATGTGATCAGCACAGGGCCAATCAGTACTGTCCAGACAGAGGTCAGGGATTTTGCATCCTTCTAGAATAGAAATAAAACTCCTCCTACAAACTTTAACCAATACTCTGCTGAACACTGATAGAAGTCACAAAACTGCTCTAACTGCTGATGTGAAAAGGTATTTAGCAGTTTATATTTACTAAAATAATTGCACTTCCATGTTCTGTGTACTGTGGGAGACCAGATATAGTGAATGCACACTAGCGTTTTCATAAGCTCAAAAAACGCTGGAAAAAAAAGCTGGATGAAAAACGCCGATATAGTGTTCTTGTACCAGCTTGTAGTAGCATTTTAGGAGCATTTATACAGTACATGTAGAAATAAAAAGGTAGAAAAAAGCTTTTAGAAGCATTTAGGAGTGTTCTGTGTTTTTTTTCTGCTGGAAAAATGCTTCCAAAAACTCTACAAAAACAATTATTTTTCTGAGCTTTAACACTGAAACTTCAAAAACGCTACTAGCCTAAAATAGTGTGCACGAACACATAGGAGAACACTGTTTAGCTTCTAGGGGCAGATAAATGCTGATAACAGCTTCTAGGAATTAAAAAAACAAGTGTGCATGGAGCTGTGGATGGCACAGCACAGCCATCCAGAGCAGTGTGATTACAGTAAAGCCTACACACACCACCCCCTATGTAAAACACTCCCTGCACACAATTAACCCTTTGATTGCTCCTCATGTTAACCCCTTCCTGCCCAGTGTCATTAGTACAGCGTCAGTACTTTTTTTAGCACTGATCACTGTATTGGTGTCACTGGGGATGTCAATGACACCAAATCAGTTCCCCTCAGTGTCAGAATGTCCGCCGCAGTCCCTCAATAAGTCGCTGATCGCCACCATTACTAGTAAAAAAAAATTCCAGTATCCATAATGCCATTAATTCAGAATCTGGAACCGTGGTCGGGAACAGGCAGGGTCATACACAGAATGGCAGAGTAAGGTAGAATCGTCAGGCAAAGAGAGTAATCCAGGAATCAGGCAAAGATTAAAGTCCAGAAGTTCAGTAGCTCAGAAGCATAGCACACCCAGGAAAACAGATCCAACCAATGGGCACAGTCCAAAGGAAGTCCTGCAATTGAAGTTGATCTTATTGTGGACTGATTGCAGCTGTGAGACAGGTGGGGCTAGAGTGTACTAGGAGCAGAGGTACTATGCAAAATGTATACTACAAGACCCAGGCTCCCCAATGGCAGAAGGACCCATGTTCAATCCCCAGCACATGACACTATCTAGTAGCCAAAATTTGGTATTAGTTTCTGATTGAGCTATTTCATAAAAATATATCACAATTTGGCCGCTAGATAATTCTAGGAAGTCAAAGTATTTGAGAAAATAAGAGTAAAATCTATGCAGTCTGGATGAGTGCTTCTGACATTCATCCAACAAATGTTTTATAAGGTCAAACTGGAAAAAGTGTATCTTTTTCTACTTTTTACTTTTATTGCCTTTAAATATATACTTGAAATATATAGAAAATTAATTAACTCTTTAAAGAGAACACCACTAAAAGAACCCCCTCCACCCAAATAAACAGTATATGTTTTAATTCTGTATCAAAAGTAGTCATAGCAATAATTTGCTGAATAATAGCCCTATAGTTATCAAATGAAAATGGCCCTGAAGCTCAACAGGTTCATGCAATAATATTTATCATTATAAAAGTAAATCTTTATTGCGGTTTCATAGATACTTTGTAGCCTAGTCCATTTTAAATGTAAGGCCAGTTCACACCAGAACATGGTGTGGGAAAGCTGTTTTCTGTGTGCTTTTCCCACACTGTGTTCAAAACGCACTGCCTTTGTAATCTGCTGCAGGTGCCAGTAAATGTTAACAACCACCCCAAAAGCAGATCGGTAAAGCGGTAAATTTTTAGACTCCAGATCAAGGTACTATGCGAGTTGGTGCAGCGCATTATTCTAAAGTAGCACATCTGCGATCTGGTGCTATTTCAGCCAATTCAAATTAATGGACTGAACATCACACTGCAGGGTAACACTCAGAAATGGCATCATATTCCTGCATGGTTCTGGTGTGAACTAACCCTAAATGTACTGTTTAATCCCTTGATGCCGATTGCACGCAAATATGGGCAGCACAGTGGCTAAATGGTTAGCACTTCCGCCTAGCAGTACTAGGGTTGTTGGTTCAAATCCCAGCCGCGGCACCACCTGCCTGGAGTTTGCATGTTCTCCCTGTGCTTGCGTGGGTTTCCTCTGGGTACTCCGGTTTCCTCCCACACTCCAAAGACATGCTGGTAGGTTAATTGGATCCTGTCTACATTGTCCCTAGTATGTCTATGTATGAATGTAAGTTAGGGACCTTAGATTGTACACCCCTTGAGGGTTAGGGACTGATGTGAATGTACAATATATATGTAAAGCACTGCGTAAATTTACAGTGCTATATAAGTACCTGACATAAATAAATATGCAGCGTCTGGGCCTTGACACTGAGTGACCACATATTTGCGTGCAGTTAGAAAATACATGTGTGCTGAGAGCGCGTGCCCTGTGTGCTCCCAGCACATATGTCCGCGACTCCCAGAAAGGTCCCGATCTCCTCTTTCGATTTAGACCTTTTCCGATCATGTGACATGACCCTAAAACCGCGCCTTGCTTCCCAGCTTCTGAAACTCTTAAAGGGTCGGGAGGCGCCGGCACCAAGAGGTTAAATTCTGCACAGCCTTCTATTTTACAGTAAAAAGAACACTTGTCTAAAGAATAAAAAATATACTCAAGCTACTTGGTTTTACTGAGCCTGACAACCACAGTTCTTAAATCCTACTTTCTTTGATATCTAATAAAAGGTGTCTGTTGTAGCCAGTGCTCTGACTTTAGTTACCGCAATAATGATCATCATTGGGGATTAGCAACCAACTAAAAAAAATGGACTACTGTCATCTATTGCTAGTACAGAATACAGAAAGCAAAACAACCATGAGATAAAATCACACTTTTTCAGTTTATTTATTGTTTTTCGCTATGCGTTATGTAATTTGACCAGTGTACAAGCTGTCTTCAGAGAGTGAGTTTATTTTTTTCCATTTACAAAATAAAATCTGTTCTCTGTGCAAAAGATGTTATTTATAGAAGCCACTGAGTTTAACACAATTTCATTTCAGTGCGTTGGATTGTCATGCATGGCTACATTGCTTTATATGCCTGCAGGCGGAGCTGAAAGGACCATGCCCCAAAACAGAAATGAATATTGATGAATCCTCAAAAGATCGCTTAGAATGTGTCTTAAATCATTGTTATTTATTTTAAAATTATGAGTAACATTTATTTAAAATTCTGTCTTCGAGGGTCATGAATAATAAAGTTATCTACATTCAAGCAAACCAATGGCTTGAACGCTATATATAGCTCTAAATGATATGTCTCTCAGCAGTGCTTTAGATTTGGCATTTAAGAGGCTTCCTTCTTTATACAATCTCATTATTAGTACGGTTATTTAAGCCCAACTCCAGGCATAGCATTTTTAAAAAATTTAAAAAACCTTTTAATATTCTAAATCATAATATAATTTAAAATATTAATTTAAAATAATATATCATTATTGATTTTTTACTTAGCCAGCAAATCTCCAGTGAGCGTGTGTTAGACAGTACAGTGGGAACATAATGATGATTCTGCAGCTTTGCTTGGTAAATGGCACAGCAGAGGGATGGGGTGGAGGCACAGCACCTGAACTAGTGTCTGTCATAGACATCGTTATAATGCAGCAGGGAGCCTGAAATGCAGCTCCTGCTGTACTGTCTGGCACCAGCTCACTGGAGCTTTGTAACTGCTAGCTAAGCAAAAAAAAATGAATAATAGATTTAATGAATAGTATAAAATATTAAAAGGTTTTTAAAAATGTTTTAAAAACACTGCATCTAAAGTTAGGTTTTAAATGATTTTTTCGATGATGCCAATCTGCAAAATTTGAGGCTCAGTTTTGTTTGTTATATCTGAATGTGTCTAAAAATTGACACATGTCCACTGATTTCTATGTATCACCCTCCTAGATAGGTGCTAGGTTAGGTAAATTTACTTACTGGCTCACTGTATTCCGTTAAGCTGCATGTGATTATTTGGTCTGTTCTGTGTTTTGCTGGCTGCGGGGTTGACTGCTTCCCCCTATCTGTCTGGAGGGTTCTGGACAATGGCAGCAGCTGATTACTTATGTAGCCAGCTGAGAGGTGCCCAGATGGTTCCTGGATGGGAACATAAATACTCAGACTTGGAGCAGAGGGGTTCTTGTCCTGGAAGAGGAGTTCCCAGCCTGGAGGGCTGCTGCCCTTCTGGGTAGGCCTGCCATGTGTCTGCTGTTCATCGAGGTCCCAACTATGATAGCTGGGGGCCTATTCTGCTGAAATCCACTGGAGCTGAATAAGGGACTTTATTTTGAGGATCTGATGTGAAGAATTCTGGAAGCTATTGGAAGGAGGCATCCAAATATACAAGGACATTAGGGAGTACAGACAGGTGTGAGAGATCCAAGTTACCTTGTGCTGCTATTATCCCTCTTGTATTAGAGTCAGTGTTATCTAAAGGGATATTGTGCTTGGTGTCTAAGTGTAGCTCAACTCAATATTTGCTGCTGCAAGGACAGTGCTCAGATTCTTAGGAAGAAGATCTGGATCAACTGTGGGTATAGGATTATAACTTTTTTTTCATTATTATTTTAATGGTTGAACTGGATGGACTTTTTTTTCAGCCAGACTAACTATGTAACTATGTAACAATAGTATCCTCATGTTGCTGTTTAACACTGCTGGAGTATCCCACAGTTACCCTTTAACTATCCAAGTTCACGTTCTGCAATAAAACATCAGAGCAACATACCCTAGACTGATTAATGAGCCAAAGGAGTGATTGTGACTGTGTGCCAGGCTGCAGATGCGTCTACTGGGAAAGAACTTTGGGACCTAAACAGCGTGCTCCTTCGGGGGTGAGCACTACATATAAGTATAAAATGTCTCTTTAATTGCTAGCCCTACTGGTTTACCATTGCAGCTTGGTATAGAAAACAATTGATAAACAACATATTTGTGATTCTTTTGCACTTCCAAGTTTGTGCAATATGTGGAAAACTAAAAGTAACACAAATGGGGAATTAGTAACCCCTATGTGATGAAAAAAGAAGTTAAAAAATGTATTGCAAAAAAATAAAGTTACACCCAAGCACATAACATCCCCCCAAAAAACTTTTGAGGCCCCACCCCCACATATACTGTAAGTACATACGAACCTAAACACACACGCCGGGGTTGCCTACACATGGAAAGGTTGATTGCGACACACGTTACTTATTGCCACACACCAGAGTGAGAGCAATAGTTATAGCACAATAACTCCTCCGTAACACTAAGCTGATGACCTGTAGGGGCTGTTGAAGCATCGCCTATAGAAAATATAGGGTACTGAAGTTTGTTGCCACAGGTACACAAATTTAAGGTTTGACATGTTGGGTATCTATTTACTCAGCGCAACCTCGTCTTTTATATTTTAACAAAAATATGGGTAATCTATTGTGTTTTTTTACCCTACAATTCACCTTAGTGTGTTTTTTGCAATAATATCGCATGACATACAAAATTGGAACTGCCATTATTTTATTCTTTAGGGTGTCTGCTTTCAGAAAATATATAATGTAATCTTGAGGTCTAAAAAGATTTTTTAAACATGGGTGTAAAATATGCATAAAATGGCTCTGGCAACGAAATCTAATAAGTGATTGAACAGTACTGACTGGCACGTTCGAGGCTTTGGATACCTTTTCATACCCTTTTCCATCTTTATAAGGTTCCATTACTTTGTTACTCAGGTCTTTTGATGGTTCTTTTCTGCTCCCCATTGCACGGTATCTAGCTTGCTCGGTGCATCCACGGGAGAGCTAACAAACTCATTAAATAATTATATACAGTCACTAATTGCAATTTAAAAAGCCACACCTGTGGGAAATTAACGTGTAATCGTCATTTTAACCTGTGTGTGTCATCTTGTGTGTCTGTACCAAGGCCAAACATTCAAAGGTATGTAAACGTTTGATTAGGGCCACTTGCGTAATTTCTGTTATCATATGATTTAAAAAGGAACCAAAAATGGCTTCATATAATCACTGTCCTTAAATAAAAGACAGTTGTTTGGCATGATCAGTCATATTTTCATTATTGCCAAAATAATACAATTTCTGCCAGGATATACAAACTTTTGAGCACAACTGTATATGGTGATGAATGGGGTTTGGCAGGATGGCCCCCTGAAATCAGTGCAAGCACCCCTGTACACTTTTTTTTTTTTTTTTTTTTTTTTTTTTTTAATATTAAACATTTCTTGAGTATAAGTGATCTAAGCAAATATGAAAATTGTGGGACTTTTTGGTGTCAAAAAATGTAGCAGTAATTAAAGCCAATATGTTTTACTATAATAACACAGATTGTTTTAAAATCCAAAGATCAATTAAAAAAGTGAAAGATTTACCACACAGCACATTCTTCAATATGATTTACAGGTGTCTTGATATAACGATTATATCAGAGAAGACACGTCTGCTCAAGAGGAGGTCGCAAGACAGTCATAGGATTCCTGTGGCAGCAGGCTCACTTACTGCCCTAGTCCAACAAAAGGATGCAAATTTTGGACCACAGGAGAAATGTGCTGACACTTTTTCATTTTACTAGTGATGGTGAACACAAGAGGATACCCAAGCACTGCAGCCCTAGGATGTCAGAAACTGGACCAAATTCTCCAAATTTTTTTTAAAAATTCAAAATTATGACTGTGCTAAAGGCATGCATGTGGCTCAGGGTGAATAAATGTCTGTACATTTGCTCCTCTTATTTCTTCTTCTGCAATACATAGTATTGTCGGGATCCTATGGATGTCTTATGACCCCCTCCTGAGCAAACATGTGCTCTCAAATAGTGCATGTTCCTGTTGGAACTGACTGCAAAACACATTGAAGTAACTGCTTGTTTATTAACTGCTTCCCCGCCACCCTATAGTAGAAATACTTCTACAGGGGGGTAGGGGGCGCAGGCGCGCACTCGCGCTGCCCTGTGCGTGCCACCATTGGCGGCTACAGATATTGATCACTGGGTCCAGGCCGGAGATTCCCTGCCAGCACCCAGTGATCGATGAAAAACAGTGACAGGGGAGAGACCTGTGTGTAAACAACACAGGTCTCTCTCCTGCCAGCAATAACATGCTGCTGTGTATCTCTTTGCACAGCATAAAAGGGGGATGGCTACTCTTAAGAGCTGTAACTCCTAAACCCTTCCTCCAATTTGGATGTACATACCCTCAAAGTAAACCTGAGAGTGTGCACTTGCAGTCCATACCCATTATATAACTATAGCTTAAATATGTTTTGGTAAATAACTGAAAAATCTAAAATTGTGCCTGTGTCCAAATATATATTGACCTAACTGTATATATGTGTTTAAGCAATATACATTTTGTTGCCAGTCAAAATATCCTGTGTGGTCAATGGCAAGCCTACTCATACCCACACAGGTTTAATATATCATTGAGATGTCTATTATTCTACTATCAAGGGCATTAAAGTGTTTCTAAAGTCTAAGATTGTTTACCCGAATACATTAGCCTACATTAGAGTAAAAAAAAATCACCCCCCCCAAACACTTATCTGAGCCTGTCAGTGACCCCGCACTTTTCGGCTGCAGCTCTTCTCCCTTCACTTCCCGGTCTTACAGGAGATTCAGGCAGTAGCAGGAGCCAGCCTGGGTCCTGAGCACAGTCATGCATATGCCCCCATAGCACACAGCTTGCTATGGGGGCACATGCAGGTAAGTAGGAGCAGATAACACCAGCAGTGAACTCCAGAAGGGACTGCTCTGTGCAATAGCATTGCACAGAGCAGATAAATACAGTATAGCATCTTTTTTATTATAATAAAAAAATGGTCTTTATGAACACTTTAATGTTCTGTAACTAGATACAAGGCATGCCAGCAATACCAAATTAAAAAAGAAGAAAAAAGCGCCACTTACAAAAACACCAAAGTGTCAGCAGCATATCCCACCCAAAATAAATTTTGGCAACAATAATCCAAATTAAAAGGTATGCGCTAATAACAAACGTATACAAAAGTGTATGTCATCATCCAAAAAACATTAGTGTTTTAAATAAATTAGAGTGTCCAAACATAAATTAGTGTCCAAAAAAATATATATATCTTCAGTGACTTGAACCAATTGTGAGAAATCCACCACCAAAGGAGATTAAATGAACTCACCAGAGCTAATGGCTGGTCAGATTATAAACCAGCAACAGCGCTTGTGCTCTGGGAGCAATGAACCCGATGTCCAAATAGATATGGTGATGTTTCAGATACTTCCAGATAATAATCACAGCCAAACAACTTTGCAGCCCAAGCTCTTATGATGAACTTCTCCACTCTGTCTCATACCTCCATGAGAGCATGCAGTACACTCAGGGACAAAAAAGAGAACATAATGGTGCAATATGTTTTTTTCATTTATCTCTTTAATAAAAAAGGTATAAGGAAACTCACAAACAAGGTGTCCAACAGACACCAGCTTCAATCGCAAAAAAGGGTTGAGATACAGTTAACGCTCACCGCAGATCTCTCCCATACAGCACAGACCAGCAAGGTTCTCTAACATCCACATCAAATAGGCTACGCCCAACCGGTTTCGTCACACCGACGTCATCAAGGGGCAGTACCGCCCCTTGATGATGTCGGTGTGACGAAACCGGTTGGGCGTAGCCTATTTGATGTGGATGTTAGAGAGCCTTGCTGGTCTGTGCTGTATGGGAGAGATCTGCGGTGAGCGTTAACTGTATCTCAACCCTTTTTTGCGATTGAAGCTGGTGTCTGTTGGACACCTTGTTTGTGAGTTTCCTTATACCTTTTTTATTAAAGAGATAAATGAAAAAAACATATTGCACCATTATGTTCTCTTTTTTGTCCCTGAGTGTACTGCATGCTCTCATGAAGGTATGAGACAGAGTGGAGAAGTTCATCATAAGAGCTTGGGCTGCAAAGTTGTTTGGCTGTGATTATTATCTGGAAGTATCTGAAACATCACCATATCTATTTGGACATCGGGTTCATTGCTCCCAGAGCACAAGCGCTGTTGCTGGTTTATAATCTGACCAGCCATTAGCTCTGGTGAGTTCATTTAATCTCCTTTGGTGGTGGATTTCTCACAATTGGTTCAAGTCACTGAAGATATATATATTTTTTTGGACACTAATTTATGTTTGGACACTCTAATTTATTTAAAACACTAATGTTTTTTGGATCATGCCAGCAATACCCAAAAATAAAATAGTAGCAACTCTCCATCTCACACCAAGTTGTGACTTTCACCTAACTGTTCAAACAGTTGTAGAAAGAAACAAATTGCTATTACAAATTTACTTTTTTCAGGTTTGTGTACCTGGTACAGGATAAGAACAGGAAGACCAAAAGATGTCCATTGGATATTACACTTGTAGATTCTACCTTGGTATAAACAACAAGCATATTCTAAAGTGGAAAATTGTGAGGAAATTTAGACCTGCTAGATCTCTACATACAGGTATAGCTATGTAAAACATTAAAAATAGGTTGCCTATACTATTTAAAATGCAGTGATACATTGTCTCAGCCTGCTCTGTACATGCTCAGTTGCTTTCTATTTTTAGGCACTGTACCAAATTTTATAGAGTAGGATTTGCTGACAGCCTAAATATTTACTGCTGCTCAGAGGCTCTGGGCTTCAGGAAAAATGGCAGCAGCCAGCATGAAGAAACAGAAACAATGCTGGAGGCAATTTACAGCACACACTAACTTTGGTGGTATAATAATTAATGAGGAATGTTTGTTCCTTGCTAAAGAACATTATTTTTACCAAGCTGTTATGGGTCAGTTTATAAGGATAACTCAATGCCCTCAGGTACTGCAGAATGTCAAGAGGGCCCTTATTTTAAACAGGAAAACCATGCCCGGCTGACACTATACTCAGTGGTTGGATCCAAACAATTCAATAGTATGTTTCTAAAAGCAAAAGATTAATTTAAGTAACAGATACCTTCAGAAGAGCATTAACCATTCGCAGTGAGCATTGTTCAGGACTTGGATAACTTCCCCTTGCTTCTTTTGGGATATTTCTGTTGAAACTCTGTGTGAGCTCATTGCCTGTGACATTCATTATAAGTAAAATATACTTTTAATCTTTATGTTCAATGATTCCATGCTGCTTCATAAAATAAATATGGATCATTAAGCTGATATTAAAAGCTTCTATGCTCATTTGTACTTTAAAAAAACTATAATGGTGAACTGATTGCATTCCAAACTATACAAATTAACAATCCTCTGTAAACACTTTTTTAAGTAACTAAATGTAAATTTATCAAAAATCCAGAGACAGATTGAACATGTAAAAATCACATCTTACCTCAATATTTCTGTTGCACAACAATATTTATAGAGTTAATCAGAATTCTGCAAACACTGTCTCATACATACTGCAGAAAAGAATAGCCCTGCTTCTGCAGACATAATAGTTGTATTCCTTACAATAGTATGTATTAGGTAGCTAGGTTACTGCTACTTGACTATCTTACTGCAGGCAGCATATTTTCAAATAATTTATATTATAATACTATATAAATGTATATAAGTCATGGATGAAAAAGGATACTAAGCACACTGTGAATGAAGTCCATGTTTATTTAACCACTTCAAACATTCGACTCTAGCATCATATGTCCACCTGTATCCTCCTTGGGTTTACAATATACAACTGTAAGCTTTTCTAAATCTGACAAAGATCTTGCTGTCAGAAGCTTGTAGCACTCCTGTTCATGTCAGCTGCTGGTCTCATTCCAGCATCCTGGTTTTGGCTATGATGCATTCCTGTCTGTCTGTCCACTTGTAAGGTGATTGATGTTGCAAGTCTCTGGGTGGAGACCAAACTTGATTAGGCCAGCCATGCTTGCAGTCTCATGCTTGTGATTGAGTGTGTAATACGTGCTCAAGCTCCCTGTCCATCTGTCCTGCTCTGCTGTTTGGATTCCCCTGTTTATGACATTGGATCGGATATTGACTTTCTCTGAACTTTGCCAGCCTTTTGACTACAGATTGGACCCTGACTACTCTGAAGCTTGCCTGCCTTGTACCTGGATTGTCATTGAACCATTCTTCCTGTCTACCAACTGCAAGTACCTTTGCTGTGCTCAGTTTGCACCTGCCCCAACATGGTAGCCAGGCACTATAGCATTGTGTATAAGTCCTGGGGGCAACGGAGTACCGGTAGACCTGCTTGCCTTATGTGACAAGGAGCTGCTATAGGTGAAGAACACAGAAGCCAGCTATAGTGCCTGACCACCTGCTTTAGGGGTAAATGTGACACTGCCAGCAAATGCCTAAACTGAAATGTTAGTCTTTCAGAAGCACTCTTTGCTTTAGTTAAGAATAGAAGACATAATTTAGGATCTGGTCCAGTAACTAACAAGAAAAAGCTAAATAAGCAGAGAACAAACAAAAAGGAATAGTGAGAAATCTGACCTTACACAGGTAAGAAGTCAGAATGGTGAATGTGTCTGAGCTTTCTTGAACCCTCAGTGAAGTCTAAAAATTGGGCTCTTACAACTAAATCCCACTATTGCCTGTGGGGGTTACCTTTGGTCAATTCTGGACATTTTCAAGGCTAATAAGCAAGGGAATGTCAAAAAGGACATGGAGAGTTTGGCACTACTATAAGGCATGTGTATCAATGCAAAAACAATATTTTTACAAATACTGTACAGTGTGGAGAGGGGACTCCTTTTAAAATGTGAATTTCTAGGGTGATGTGTGAAAAATATCAATATTTTTAACTACACACTTCAAATATGTATGTTGAAAGTAGCAGCCACAGTGCATCTAAAAGTCATAGGAAAGTTTACCCCTAAAAAAAACTAAAGCCTTCAACTGGACAAACTAGCCAGTGGCAAAATAGTTTAATGATATAGTTTGTGGGCTTCTTTTATTCGCAGTACCACACTGCATTGTCTTAAAAGTTTACCAAAATGTCAAAACGGAGTGTGAAAAAATACTTTAAAACCACAACCCCACATTCCCCAAACCCCCTCTCATACATATACCATTAATTATTCCAAAAATATTCAAAATATAGGCTTCAGGTTTGGTAGAAACTGGCTATTGTCAGGACAGTATGCAAGCATTTGGGTATTCAGCAAATAGAAAAATAAACAAGGCAGGTTTTTGTGTGTAATATCTGAGAGACAACAGCCACAAATATTGTTCAAGGGTTAGATAGCATGTAAGCAACTTAGTTAGGCCATATTATAAGTGGAGGAAACATGGCAGGTTTTATTCTGAAATAAATATTAGAGCACATTATTTCAGAGACAATAGCCACAAATATTGTACAGTGACTGGATAGTATGCAGTTTGGATAAGATGCAATAGAGGGAGAGATGCGTAATACACTATAATCACCCCCAAACTTGGCAGTCTAAGACCCACTTTTTTCAAGCTGCAACCCTCAGTGGCAGATCCCCAGCCAGCATTTTGCCTTGTTTCTATTTATTGGATTTTATTTTATTATTTCTATTTATATATTTTTGATTTCTCTTTATTATTTAGTTTTCTATTTATTATAAAGTTCCTTACACTGTCACCTCTTGCATGTAATCTAGTAGAAAGTTCCTGGAACTTTTTCTCCTCTTTAAGGGTGCATAGCAGCTATTTTTTTTACTGCCAATGCACCCTTTTTCTCCTTCTCCTCAAGGGTGCATAACAGCCATTTTATGCACAGTTAATGTGCCATTTTCCTCCTCTTCTCAATGCAAACTAGGTAATACTCTAAGCCTATACACCACTTTGTCCCTATGCAAAAATAAAAAAGCTGTCAACCCTTCCACAACATAGGCGAAGGACAGGCAGAAACAAATGGAGAGGGGAATTATACAGTCATGGAAAATAGCAGATATCACATATCTGGAGAAACTGTGGAGAACTGTTTTTTTTTTCTTTTTTACTCCACCAGTGTTGCATAGTGCAAGAGGTAGTAAAATGTTGTGGATCCCTGAATTTGACCAGTGTTGTATCGGTAGGTCCGGAGACAGGAGTTCCAAAGTAGCGAGTGGAAGGTACTGCAAAGTTTGATGTGAAAGGCCTTTAGATGTGGCCATTTTGCATCCCAGATTAAGTAGTTTAGTATTTGTTGTAGTTTAGAGAGATAACATGGCAAAATGGCATCAGTAGCTTTCTAATCAAATGCAAGAGGAACATTTAAGACAAAGCTATACATCCTGCCCATGAGTACTTCCCCAAGCTCAAGGCTTTACTGCTATCTTGTAATGAGAAATAATCCTATGAACCACCAAGATCTTACACAGAAAAATTCCCATCTGTGTAGGAACCAGACCCTACCTTTTAATCCTCTGTCATACTCAGGGCCGCCGATAGGGGGAGACCTCCGGTCCTCCTGTAGGGGGTTCTGGTACACAGGGGGGGCCTAGTCAGCAGGGTAAATTGGTGCAACAGCCGAAGGGGTAATTATAGAAGGATTCCCTGTGCAGGTCTCGGCAGCAGCTGAAAGCTGGTTTCTCTCTGTGCCACTGGCTTTCAACTACTGCCAGGAGAGACAGAGACATAGTGCATCCTTCTGTAATTGCTTCCCCCCCCCCTTGCATCAATCCCTCTCCCTGCAGTTCTGATTCCCCCTTGTGCCCCCCTGTCACTGTTCCCCTCATCCTGCATCGCTGCTGACATCCCCTGTAGCTGTCGACAACTGCAGATACAGTGGATTTGTCAGGATGGAAAGTGATCACTCCTGTGTCCAGACATAACTGAAGTATTTTAAGTTGATTGTGCTTCAGTTCATGAATGAACAGGAGCCTCTGTCTACTGTTGAGGAGCTTTGGTGCACTTTCTGAAAATGCACCAAACCTATAGGATATAATAAAGGGAAAGCTGCAGATTCACTGCACTGCACCCACGGTGTGGGTAAACCGCTGTGCATCAGTGTTAAACAGCCCAATACTGTTATGCCCAGTGTATTGCTTCCCACTGACCTGAAGATCTCTTCTTTCCTGCTGCTACCACCACTCTGGAGACCGCTAGCCAGGATAAGAGGTAGAGTGCAATTGGTATCACTCCTCATGGGACAGGAGGCATCACTTATGCTTTGCTGCTTACTGCAGCTCCAACTTTTTGCACTCGGTTTGATCCTCTAGGATGGTGGGTCAGCAAGCCCAGACCGTGATCTACCAGTCGCCTGGCCCTGATCTACTGGTAGATCGTGATCCACAGGTTGCTGACCCCTGAGCTAAATCAACTGGCAATGTCAGGGAGATTAGTGAGCCTTCTCCCTTGCACATTCCTTAAATAGGGGATTTGAGCTTGAACAACCTTACATTTCTATTGGTTGGTGAGTACTTTGCCAGGTGTGTACCAATTAAGTCAGAAGCACCTAATATAAAAGACAAAGCCTATATGTAAATAAGAGCTGAATTCTGTGCAAATTTTAGAATGTTCGGCCAGATTGTGAGCAGTGGGAATGGTTTTATTTCTAGTTTCTAGTAAGCAAATGTGGCCTACATACATTAGCAGCACATTTCCTTTTATCATGGATGCCAAGTTTCAAAAAAAGCCCTTGGATGATTGACTTGTGGGTGTTCCTTAATAATTTAAGTTTAGTAATAGAGCCAGAATTCAGAGTGAAGTAATTTCATCCTTGATCTGGTCCTGATATAATGTGTGGCCAAGAAAAGAGGTGTTCATTCACCAGGCTATATTATTTTTGGGGCTACTGGATGAGAAAAGGGTGATAGAAACATGAGTATGGTCAGACCACATAATTAGGTCAATGGTGGATAAGGATATCTCTTTGAACAAATACGTAGAGGTTACTGTTGCAAATGGCTTGTGTGTCTGGGAAGTAGCTACTGAGATATTGTTATAGAGGAAGATGTTAGCGTATGGGTACGGTAGTGTACACATAGATCTAGTTACTCTCATTAGTTGCTCTTTGACATTGAAAACATTTATTCAAGCGAATGGGGACAGAGGCTGGCAGGTGTTTAGGTTTTTGTATTCTGTGTGCTCTATCAAAGAGCAAATCTTGTGCTATCAATGAAGGGAGTAGGTTACAAAACAATTTTTGGAGATAAGCACTAGTTCAGCAGGTGTAATGGATTCAGGGATGCCACAGAATTTTATTTAGTTCCAGACTGGCGATTTGTGGCATAAGTGAAAGAGTGTTTCTGCATGGTCAACTTGCGTGTCGGCATTGTGAGCCTTTGCCACCCCACACATTCCCTATTCAATGTGGTCAGTGCATTGCTCTAGCTGCTCTAACCTGCCATGTATGTGAGTGATAGATGCTCGGACATCTCTTTGCAAGATCATGGTGGCATGGCAAGGACATGGTGGGCAACTAGAAGCAGGCTCCTCCGGTTTGAAGGGATGAGTGGAGGTGGCGAATGCTAGAGGTTCTGTGTCCAAGGTAGGAGCAGAGCTCATGGACTAGGCAGCCATCTCTCTCTGTGAACAGGCCACACCCCCAAAATTTCAACTTTTTAGAAGTAACTTCATGAGAATAATCTCAAGAGAGAAAACAAATACAGTATAAATTCTGAACTGATATAATATTGAATAATCTGAAGAAGGAATTAAGACAAATTGGATGATGTAATCGTGTCTTAGAAATGTAGTATATGGTCAGTTATTCCTCATAGTTTGGCTAAAAGCTTCAGCAGTAGCTAAGCTTTTTTAGCTTTTTTTCACAGATTGCTACAATGGCTACTAATCTCACTTTGGAAATGTATCAACTTATCTGATGAAGAGCTGATACCTCTGTAGAAGTAGATGACTGATAGCTTGTCTATAGTAGCTGGCTGTGAGCTTGTCTGATGTATTCAGTTAATAATTCATCTGAGCTATCCAAATGATGACTTGTTGTGGCAGGGCGAGGCCATGCCACTGTGAAAAATGTCAGTCTAGGCCAGGGTTTATGGAAAGCAAGCACACTAATGGCACAGGTGTTTGCTGGATTCTTAGGAGAGACAGGATTAGAGGTCAGTGCCCCACCCTCCCAAAGGGGTCAATGTGTGTTAAGAGCAGAGAGAGGTGCATAGTTCACTTGCTGTCCAGGAGAAAAAGAGTCCCGAGCCTGTGAGAGATGGAGAAGCAGGAAGCTGCATGAAAAGAGACCAGCTGCAAGAGGTACAGTGGTTAGTGCATGTGCACTGGGATGTGTTGATACTAAGCTTGAGATGTAAACCAAGAGAGCCAAGATGCCGAATACTACACCCTGTTCCAAATTATTATGCAAATTATATTTTTCAAATTTACCTAAATAATTGATGTAAATAACAGCCAGCATAATTCTCATGTTATCCAGTTATGTTATTAAGATTACAATTCAAATTTTATTGAACAAACCTCCTAATGATAACAGTATTTTTTTTAAACATAAAAAACTTACAATGCACTGCTCCGAATTATTACGCACTGTAAATTTCAAAACACTTTATAGGTTGTAAAGAACTGAAAATTGTCATTTGTTGTGTTTGCAGCATATTCACTGAAATCAAAAGCTATTTCAATCAAACTTTTAACAACATTTTAACTTTATAAACATTTTAACAGGTCACGTTACATTGTAACATAGGACCCCTTATTTGATAGCAGCTTCACAAGTCTTGCATCCATTGAACTTGTGCGTTTTTAGACAGTTTCTACTTGAATTTGTTTGCAAGATGTCAGAATAGCCTCCCAGAGCTGCTGTTTGGATGTAAACTTTCTCCCACCCTCATAGATCATTTGCTTGAGGATGTTCCAAAGGTTCTCACCATGACTTTCTCTACTTTTATCCCCATAACAGCCATTGATGCAGAGGTATTCTTTGCAGCATGAGATAGTGCATTGTCATGCATGAAGATGATTTTATTACGGAAAGCATAGTTCTTCCTTCAGTACCAGGGAAGAAAGTGGTCAGTCATAAACTCCACATACTTTGCAGTGGTCATCTTTACACCTTTTGGGGACCCTAAAGGGGCCGACTAGCTCTGTTCCCATGATTCCAGCCCAAAACATGACTCCACCACCGCCATGCTGACGTCGCAGCCTTGTTGGAACAGGGTGGCCGTCCACCAACCATCCACTACTCCATCCATCTGGACCATCCAGGGTTGCACGGCACTCATCATTGAACAGGACTGTTTGAAAATTAGTCTTCATGTATTTTTCTGCCCAATGCTGCCGTTTCTGCTTGTGAGCATTGGTTAGTGGTGGCCGAATAGAAGGTTTATGCACAGTTGCAAGACTCTGGAGGACTCTACGCCTTGATGTCTGTGGGACTCCAGAGGCACAAGCAGCTTCAAATATCTGTTTGCTGCTATGTAATGGTATTTTAGCAGCTGCTCTCTTGATCCGATGCATGGATCTGGCAGAAATCTTCCTCAATGTGCCTTTATTTGCACAAACTCGTCTGTGCTCTGAATCAGCCACAAATCTCTTAATAGTGCGATGATCACGCTTACGTTTTCGTGAAATATCTACTGTTTTCATACCTCGTCCAAGGCATTGAACTATTTCACTCTTTTTGGCAGCAGAGAGATCTTTTTTCTTCCCCATATTGCTTGAAAATGGTGCTCTGCTTGATAATGTGGAACACCCTCCTTTAGTAGTTTTTCCTTAAATTGGGCTCTCCGGCCAATCTAATTATTACAGGTGTCTGAGATTGTTTTCAGTGATCAGGTGTCCAAAATTGTTTTCAGTGATTTTTATTTTTTAATGAATCCCAAACTTCTCTTTTAATGTGCCACAAGAAAATAAAGAAACAAATTGGCAGCTTTGGACAATGCCTTTAAACTTTGCACAGTTTTTTATATATAATTCCCTGGATTTTATTTATCAATGTCAAAAGTACTATTAGCCTCTGCTCTATACAATGTACAATGTACAGGAATGATTCAGTTAATGTCTGACCTGGAAAAGGATGCTGGTCTGTTATGTCTGATAAGGTAATCCTTTCCTGAGGGTCTTCTGAGTGTACTTTATTGGATAATGCATCTAACCTGCCAAGGAGGGAGAAAACAGGTCTGGACCCTGGTTTCTTTTTCTCTGGAGGCTGTCTTAGTGGAGTCCACTGAAATAAAATTAGCATTACACATCAAAATTAGGAACATAAAAACTAATTATTTTTTGGAACAAAAAACAACAATAGCAACAATGGGTTGTTGATGACAGAAAAACTATAAGCGGAATAAATAGCTGTGATGTCTGATACTCCAAATGATTAAACTAATTCTTGATGAAAGCATTATATCAGCATGCATTGTCTTACTCCAATTTAACCTTTGACTGTCCAAACCAAAGCCGGATTGTGAGAATTAGAGGAGCCAAATGAGTTTTGTTGTTTGCTATTTATCCACAAGCAATGACAATAGCTGTTTTTTGTGCTTAAAGTAACATTAAACCCTCAGCATTTTTTAGTTTAATACATTAAGAGGGTTATTTACAAAAACTGCATGGTGCAACTGCAAAATCTGGTGCAGCTCTGCACAGAAACCAATCAGCTTCCAGGTTTCATTGTCAGAGCTTAACTGAACAAGCTGAAGTTAGAAGCTGATTGGCTACTGTGCACAGCTGTACCCAATTCTGAGCGCAACGGTTTTAGTAAATCCCCCCTAAGTTCACTTTAAAAAAAAGCATTCCCCAGTAAACTATTTGTTAAACTTTTTACCCCAGTACTTATTATTCACAACGTTCGATGCTGCTGGCTCCTGCTCCCTCAGTACTGCTTCCTTGAACTTCTGCTCTTCACAGGAAAGAGTTAACAGTGGACAGTGCCGTCCGGAGTCAGTGTGTTAATTTGGAGAAGGGAGGGGGGAAAGGAGGGGGGAACAGGGGAGTGCTTTGCTATCCTAAGCTGCAGGCTTTGTTTCAGTTGATGCACACATTGTACAGAGATGACATTCTAGTAGTCCTAGCATGCAAGGGTAGCTCCACAGGATGTTGCAAGAGAAAGGAGCCACACTGAAACAGGAAACAGTTGTCTTGGACTGGGGCAGTGGTTATGGCACCAGCTTAAACCGGAACACAGGCAAGGATTGAAATATAGCTGTTACTCTGTAAGTGATTAATCAGCTGCTGAAAGTGCTTAAAAAACTGCACTTTAATACAGCCAAGGTGAAACCCTCACACACATCTTATGACCTCTGCATGGCTGTCCCTTCAGTAGACCCATTACAAGGTTAACCCAACTTTCAAGTGTGGGAGGTAGGATGAAAAAACATTAGACTCTATTTTGAACGTTGTTTTTTTTTAACCTAACTGGTGCCATATTTGTAATGGTTTGTTTCACTTTAACCCTTTGAGGACCATAAGATTACAGAACGCCAAAAGAATCAATTTTTTGTTTTTAAAGTTTGTACACTTCAGTTGCTGTAACTACGCCATTTCATGAAATAATTGGCAAAAAGCTAGATCCATTTGTTGAGAAGAACTAATATTTTGACTCAAACCAAAAAAAAAAAGAAAGTATTTTAAGTTCTTAATCAGATGATACAGGCAACTAAAAACATGGGACAAATACGTCCCTTGGTCCTCAAAGGGTTAACTTATTTGAGCTAAATTAATTTTCTGTTTAACAGCAGCCATTATGCTTAAGCTACCTATACACTAAAATTTGTATGAGATTTTTTATTTTTAGTACCCCACTAACTGTTCCCACCCTCCCCCATCCCTAAACACTTACCTGACTCCTCCACCGATCCAATGCTGTACGGTCTGCAATCCTGCTCTCCTCTCTTCCTCGTCTTAACAGGAGACTCTGAGAGCAACAGGGGGACTGTTGCTCTCAGTCAAATCCTGTGAGTAGGGAGTGGGGGACGTAGCCAAGCCACGCTGTGTTTGTCTATGGACGCACACAGTCTAGCTGTGGAGCCTAACAGCACGGATGCCCCCTTAGCGCACAGCTTGCTATGGGGCACACTCAGCAGAGGAAGAGCAGACAACACCAGTGGGGAGACTTCCGAAGAAGAGGATCAGGGCTGCTTGGTGTAATAATATTGCACCAAGCACGAAGATATAACCTCTTTTTTATTTTAATTAAAAAAAAAAAATATATATATATATATACAGTCATGGCCGAAATTGTTGGCACCCTTGATATTTCTCCAGGAAATCATGTATTTCTCACGAAACGTATTGCATTAACACATGTTTTGCTATACACATGTTTATTCCCTTTGTGTGTATTGGGACAAAACAAAAAAAGGGAGGAAAGAAAGCAAATTCGACATAATGTCACACAAACCTCCAAAAATGGGCTGGACAAAAGTATTGGCACCCTTTCACAACTGCGGATAAATAAGAATGTTACAAGCATGTGATGCTCCTGTAAACTCACCTGGGGCAAGTAACAGGTGTGGGCAATATAGAAATCACACCTGAAAGCAGATAAAAAGGAGAGACGTTCACTTAACCTTTGCATTGTGTGTCTGTCTGTGCCACACTAAGCATGGACAACAGAAAGAGGAGACGAGAACTGTCTGAGGACCTGAGAACCAAAATTGTGGCAAAATATCAACAATCTCAAGGTTACAAGTCCATCTCAAGAGAACTAGATTTGCCTTTGTCCACAGTGCGCAACATTATCAAGAAGTTTGCAACCCATGGCACTGTAGCTAATCTCCCTGGTCGTGGACGGATGAGGAAAATTGATGAAAGATTGCAACGCAGAATAGTCCGGATGGTGGATAAGCAGCCCCAAACATGTTCCAAAGACATTCAAGCTGTCCTGCAGGCTCAGGGAGCATCAGTGTCAGCGCGAACTATCCGTCGACATTTAAATGAAATGAAACGCTATGGCAGGAGACCCAGGAGGACCCCACTGCTGACACAGAGACATAAAAAAGCAAGACTACAGTTTGCCAAAATGTACTTGAGTAAGCCAAAAGCCTTCTGGGAAAACGTCTTGTGGACAGATGAGACCAAGATAGAGCTTTTCGGTAAAGCACATCATTCTACTGTTTACCGAAAACGGAATGAGGCCTACAAAGAACAAAACACAGTACCTACGGTAAAATATGGTGGAGGTTCAATGATGTTTTGGGGTTGTTTTGCTGCCTCTGGCACTGGGTGCCTTGACTGTGTGCAAGGCATCATGAAATCTGAGGATTACCAAAGGATTTTGGGTCGCACTGTAGGGCCCAGTGTCAGAAAGCTGGGTTTGCGTCCAAGATCCTGGGTCTTCCAGCAGGACAATGACCCCAAACATACGTCAAAAAGCACTCAGAAATGGATGGCAAAGAAGCGCTGGAGAGTTCTGAAGTGGCCAGCAATGAGCCCAGATCTAAATCCCATTGAACACCTGTGGAGAGATCTTAAAATTGCTGTTGGGAAAAGGTGTCCTTCCAATAAGAGAGACCTGGAGCTGTTTGCAAAGGAAGAGTGGTCCAAAATTCCGGGTGAGAGGTGTCAGAAGCTTATTGATGGTTATAGGAAGCGACTGATTTCAGTTATGTTTTCCAAAGGGTGTGCAACCAAATATTAAGTTAAGGGTGCCAATACTTTTGTCCAGCCCATTTTTGGGGTTTTGTGTGACATTATGTCATATTTGCTTTTCTGCCTCTGTTTTATATTTGTTCCAATACATACAAAGGGAATAAACATGTGTATAGCAAAACATGTGTTAATGCAATACCTTTTTTGTGTGAAATACTTGATTTTCAGGAAAAATATCAAGGGTGCCAACAATTTCGGCCATGACTGTATATACACAGGAGGTATCCTGCGCTAAAGTGTCACAAACAATAAATCAGTAAAGAATACTGAAAAAACAAATGACAGCAGCACTTACTATATCTACACACAATAATACAAAATAATTCCACCAAAATAAATGTATTGTGCTGGCAAATACTACATAATTTGATTCTACCACGGATTCAATAAAGTGAATGAATGCAAGAAGAAACTTCCACCATAAATATTAAATAAATATTAAATACAAAATTAATATAAAGGGAAATGTAATAAATAAATAGTCCACAAGTTAATAAAAGTTCATGAAAAAGTAGGACAGCAACCAAGTGCAGTGCTATATGAAACAAACGTGCTCTGTTGTGTGCCTGACAATAATAACAGTGATCCCGTGTCTCCAATCTTCACCGCTGAGCATAGCATTAGAAAGAATGATATTAAAGCATAGATCTCTATAGCAAAGGGTCTAACAATGCTTTAGTGAGAAACCCCTCTAGGGATGGATGGGTGACCACTCAACTCTGGTCGTAATCAAATAGCTCAGCAGTGGGGGATATATCTCCAATAATATCACCACTCCGTACTTCTTATACCACCATCACATATCAAGATTAGACCAGCACAATTTAAGAATACGTCACTACAGAGAACTACATAAAAGCAAGCTTATTTAAAACTATATATATACTTACATCTAAAAGAAGCATTAAAGCATATCGTATACACTGCATCTGGTACCCTGGCAGGCATGATGACACTACCACTGTAACTTTTACCTACGCATTTCGTTCGAATGGACGTCATCACTGGGGCAACGGAGGTGAACTTTTATGAACTTTTTAACTATTAATTAATTACATTTCACGTTATATGAATTTTGTATTTTACATTTAATATTTATGGTGGGAATTGCATCATGTATTTATGCACTTTATCCATGGGAGATTCACATTATTTAGTATTTGGCACATTTATTTTGGCAAAAAAAACGTTACTTTAAAGCAAACAAAGTTTTGAACTACTTTCATACAACATTTGTCAACCCATCAAATGTACTGAGGATCGTCGTGCAAATTTTTGCATGAATTTTTATAAGAAAACCTACCAGCTTTAGGCTGGTCATCTTCAGAGACCTGTTTTGCAAATATCTGGGTATCTACAAATCTACACATTCTAGGTCTAATTTCATTTTGACACACACAAAAACACATGCACCATGAAAATACATGAATTCGACAGAGGCCATTCATATCTGTGTGCTGCATTGCACTGCATTATAAAAAATTAGGCATTTCTAATTTTGTGGCATTTTGTGCTATGATTCCCAATAGAGTAAAAATACACCAAAAATGCACATACAATGCATGTTAAAACTGGGCAAAAAACACAGATGAAAGTGGACACAGACAGATGTGAACCCAGCTTTATGGATGCATCATGCCAACACCTAATGAAAACTGTCAATTTTGTGTGGTTTGACTCCTTTAAAAAAAAAAAAAAAAGGTGGGAGTTGCATCATGTATTTATGCACTTTATCCATGGAAGATTCACATTATTTAGTATTTGGCACATTTGGCAAAAAAAACTTTACTTTAAAGCAAAGTTTTGAACTACTTTCATACAACATTTGTCAACCCATCAAATGTACTGAGAATCGTCGTGCAAATTTGTGTATGAATTTTTATAAGAAAACCTACCAGCTCTAGGCTGGTCATCTTCAGAGACCTGTTTTGCAAATATCTGGGTATCTACAAATCTACACATTCTAGGTCTAATTTCATTTTGACACACACAAAAACACATGCACCATGAAAATACATGAATTCGACAGAGGCCATTCATATCGGTGTGCTGCATTGCACTGCATTATAAAAAATTAGGCAGTTCTAATTTTTTGGCATTTTGTGCTATGATACCCAATAGAGTAAAAAAACACAAAAAAAGCACATACAATGCATGTTAAAACTGGGCAAAAAACACAGATGAAAGTGGACACAGACAGATGTGAACCCAGCTTTATGGATGCATCATGCCAACACCTAATGAAAACTGTCAATTTTGTGTGGTTTGACTCCTTTAAAAAAAAAAAAAAAAGGTGGGAGTTGCATCATGTATTTATGCACTTTATCCATGGAAGATTCACATTATTTAGTATTTGGCACATTTATTTTGGCAAAAAAAACTTTACTTTAAAGCAAAGTTTTGAACTACTTTCATACAACATTTGTCAACCCATCAAATGTACTGAGAATCGTCGTGCAAATTTTTGTATGAATTTTTATAAGAAAACCTACCAGCTCTAGGCTGGTCATCTTCAGAGACCTGTTTTGCAAATATCTGGGTATCTACAAATCTACATATTCTAGGTCTAATTTCATTTTGACACACACAAAAACACATGCACCATGAAAATACATGAATTCGACAGAGGCCATTCATATCGGTGTGCTGCATTGCACTGCATTATAAAAAATTAGGCAGTTCTAATTTTTTGGCATTTTGTGCTATGATACCCAATAGAGTAAAAAAACACAAAAAAAGCACATACAATGCATGTTAAAACTGGGCAAAAAACACAGATGAAAGTGGACACAGACAGATGTGAACCCAGCTTTATGGATGCATCATGCCAACACCTAATGAAAACTGTCAATTTCGTGTGGTTTGACTCCTTTAAAAAAAAAAAAAGGTTTTGGGTTCTATAGTTTATTTAAGTAAAATCAAGAATTATACTATAAATACCCAAAGCCAATTATAGTTGTGGTTCGGCGAGCAAACAAGGACATGCATTGAACTAAGTCACACTCCATAGGCTCCATAGGGGCTGTTTGTCACAATATATTTATACTGTATATATAGATTTTATTTATAGTTTTCTGCAGTCTGATAAGCAGGTTGTTTCCCTTTTTCTAATATTGAATGTACTGGCAGTCTCCTGGCAACTTTTTAATTTTTTTTTGTAATGTATACATAATTAGTATCATAGCTGCAGCCAACTCCCAGAGCTAATGATATGAAAAAAGGAACGGGCTATAGTTGCAATTTCACTTATCCAACTTGTATCCATTAGTGTGTGAGCAATAAGGGAAATATAATCAGAGCTCCAGCTTCGCTGCTGCCATAGTAACTTATTAAACATAAATTATACTGTCAGACATAATTATATCTGTTTTTTTTAAATTCCTTATAGAATAGTATAACGTCTCAGCTAGCGAATGGACATATAACAGTAAATGAATAAGGGGAACATATAACCAGTAGTGAAAATAAAATGATTTCTCAATTCCCTTAATATAATTGTGTTTAAAAAAAAATAGCTTGACATTTAATGACATATGTGCATGACCCAGCCGGTCATGCATATTATTACAAACATCTAGGAGCTTGGTAATGATATGGTAATATAATGATAGACACCAGTTAGCAGCAAAAACAATTATTTAAGGCCACTTCACATGTTGCTTTGTATCACTGCATAGCAATATGTTGTGTTAAGGCAGCTACAACGTACGAAAAATAAAGGACCTATCTGCAAATTGATGGTTCCCATCTGTGTATTGTGATGCGCTGGGGTTTCATTTGCAAGGTTCATTGGAATGCCATTCAAAATTCAGAAATGAGTGGTATCACGATGCACCCCACCACTGTTTGTGTTAGTGTGTATTGTGGCAAAACACATGCAGAGATCATTAAACTTAAAGCTATACTGCAGACAGATATAAAAGACACTAATAAATGCAGATTTTTATTCAGGAATACATCTTTAATTGCAAGAGATGTAGCTGCCTGAATTTGACTTGATATCACCCTATTGCAGACTTTGTACAGCAGAGCTTAGAGTGAGTGAGGAAGAGCATCACAAGGACCAATAAGTTGTGTTAAAGTGCAAGAAATATGTTTATAGAAAGAAAGACTGACAGAGAGATGGACTCCCCAATCTTCTGCTTCTCCTTCATTGTTTAATCCTGATTACTGAATTACTAAACTGCAACAAAAAAGACTAGGTCTCGTGCCCTGCCATACAGGGCTGTGGAGTGTGACTGAGCTGTGTAAATCTCAGGACCTGATGGACAGAAATTCAAATCCTTTGGCAAAAAAAAAATAAAAAATAAAAAAAAAATATATATATATATATATATATATATATACACACACTATATTGCCAAAACTATTGGGATGCCTACCTTTACAAGCACCATAATCCTCCCTCCACCAACCTATATATTCAGCACAATGCAGTCAGGCAAATACCGTTCTCCTGGCAACCGGCAAACCCAGACATGTCCATCGGATTGCCAGACAGAGAATCATCATTCATCACTCTGGAGAACACGTCTCCACTGCTTTAGAGTCCAGTGGCTGTGTGCTTTACACCACTGCATGCGATGCTTTGCATTGCACTTGGTGATGTAAGACTTGGATGCAGCTGCTCAGACTCTAAAACCAATGGCCACTATTCCATACTCTTACTCTTGGACCTCTCTGCTGCCTTTGACACAGTTGACCACCCCCTCCTCATCAAAAACTCTATTTAATTGGTCTCCATGACTGTACTCTCCACTGGTTCGAATCTAACCTAGCTCACCGCACCTTCAGTGTCACTTACAACTCTACTTCCTTCTCTCCTACTCCTCTTACTGTCTGGGTCCCCAAAGGCTCTGTCCTTGGACCTCTCCTATTTTCGATCTATGCTTCATCCTTGGGTCAGCTGCTAGCTTCCCATGGTTTCCAATACCATTTCTATGCTGATGACACACAAATCTATCTCTCTACTCCACAGCTCACCCCATGAATTTCCTCACGTATCACCGATTTACTAACAGACATATCATACTGGATGTCACACCACTTCCTAAAACTCAATCTATCCAAAACTGAGCTCATAATATTTCCTCCCCCACGTGCCTCTTACCCTGATTTCTCGGTCAGGATCCATAGCACCACTACATGCCATGCCAGCATGCTAGGGGTAACCCTGGATTCTGAACTATCCTTTCTGGCCCACATCCCATCCCTGTCCAAATCATGCTGCCTCAGCCTACGTAACATCTCCAGAATAAGCCCCTTTTTAACCAATGATACCACAAAGCTCTTAATTCACTCCCTGGTTATCTCTCGCCTCACCTACTGCAACTCCCTCCTCATTGGCTTACCTTTACATAGGCTATCTCCCCTCCAGTCCATTATGAACACTGCTGCCAGGCTCATCCACTTTACCAACCGTTCAGTGTCTGCTACCCCTCTCTGCCAGTCCCTCCACTGGCTTCCACTCGCCCAAAAAATAAAATTCTAAATACCAACAACTTACAAAGCCATCCACAACTCTGCCCCCAGCTACATCACGAACCTGGTCTCAAAATATCAACCAAGCTGCTCTCTTCGATCCTCCCAAGACCTCCTGCTCTCTAGTTCCCATGTCATCTCCTCCCATGTTCACCTCCAGGACTTCTTCTGAGCTTCTCTCATCCTATGGAACTTCCTACCCCAATCTGTCCGGCTATCTCCTAATCTATCCACCTTTAGATGATCCCTGAAAACCTTTCTCTTTAAAGAAGCCTATCCTGCTTCTAACTAGTAAACTGCCTTTTATTTCCTTCATCAGCTCATCCCCCACAGCTATTACCTTTTGTATCACTCAACCCTTCCTCCTAGATTGTAAGTTCTAACGAGCAGGCTTTCTCTTGTACCAAATTTTATTGTAACTGTAATGTCTACCTTCATTTTGTAAAGCGTTGAGCAAACTGTTGGTGCTTTATAAATCTTGTATAATAATAATACACAGGGCTCATCCAGGTTCAGTCACTGACCATAAGTATCAACCAAAGCCCTCACAGAATTATGTATCTGCAGCCATCCGCAAGCATGGTCCATCAGTGACAGGAAGCCATTTTGCTAGGCTCACTCACCATGCTCCTGGTCTCTCTTGACAACAGCATGTCTTCTTGCTGGGGATACCAGTCACGTTAAGCCTAAAGACTTCTTGTGGATCCAGGATAACACTTTCCCTATCTATCCATTCATCACTGGCCCCTAGCTAGACCAGGTTTGTGACACTGTTGGGTACACCGGGATCCTTCTGCACCAAGTGGGTACCTCATGGGATGCACTGTTTAGAATAGCCTATCCGTGTGCTATCCCACTCCTCAACAGCAAGGTTACTGAGAATTCACTTCCAACAAATGTAGCAGCCAGAAGCTTGGTCCAACACAATTTTATTGTAAGTGTCACAGTTCTAATAAAGTAATCAGCATCTCTACAATCCCCCTTGCATTACATCCTCTGTTCAGTTGTTTGTGTGGTAGTGTACCTTTTTTGTGCCCAGCTACAGGGGAACCACCTCCAGGAAAAAGGAAAAATAAATTCTCCCTCTCTCATTCTCTTGACTACTCTCTTTCACATCAGCCAGCAATCACCTCCATGTGTTAAGCTCCACCCATCCTATATATGAGATCCTGCCAGGAAGGACATTAATTCATCCTCCTTCCTGGAAGGATTTAAAACAGAAACACAATTAAATGGGCCACACATTGGACACTGCCTACACTCAGTCCAAGACTGGCCTTCGCAAGGGTGTACACATACGTACGTTTGTGTGAATGAGGCCTAAATAGATATGTAAATGGTTAATATGACATTACTTTACAGGGAGCTTGTAAGGACACAACTATTGGCACTGCTCCTGCTGACTTACGTGTCATTCTAATCCTTGCTTCTCTACCTAATAAACCGATGACCTGGAATAAGTATGCAGGACATAAATCCAGATTTTTCTGGCTGTTTATTTCTTGAAGGTTAGCAACAAACTAGGTGAGGTGAGGTCAGTATGACAACTCTGAATCCTGAATCTTTAAAAGCAAGTTAGAAATGGCATTCCACGTGGTTCTGTCCTAACAAAAAGGCAAAACTGGATATAAAAACATTCATAGGAATATACTGTGACCAGTTAGTGTGAATGGGAGTACATACCTCTCTGGTGAGTTTATACAGTCCACATGGTGTTAACACTACTTCAACTAGTGAATTATGGAACAGCAGTAGGACAGAGGTTATCTGTCAGTAAGTATTTATGATGTCCTAGACTACATACATCAGCAATAAATATCACACATATATTCACTGACATTCAGAATGATACATCATGAGATAATTTAATTTAGTGCATTTTTTTATTTGTAAATTTAAAAAAGTAATAAAACAAAATGATACATCCTTAGAAATGAACCTTATGTAACTGTGAGACTGGATTGCAGTGGCAAAACCGTCCAATTCCCAATTAGGATGTTTATAATATACATAGCAGTGGATCTTTGTTTCAGTATTATTGCTGGATAAAGGTCACATGATGGATGCATTTATACCTAGGAATATAGTTGTAAGAGAACCATACCTGTATTTTTCCATCATCTATAAAAGTATCAATCTGACCAAACAAGCATCAATTTTGCAACAGTCTTTTGGAAGTTAATTGGAGATTTCAAAAGCATTTTATTTTGATGCATCACAGATGCTGTTTATGTTATAATCAAAGTTAGGATCATTTTTTAACAAATCATCATTCAGTTGATTTTGTCTCTGTATGCCATAAAGATCAAAGTGAAGAAACATTTGTTTGATAAAACCACACAAAATACAACCCTGTCGAACAGGATCAATAATTTCCCAAGGGTTGTCATCATTTCCTCTTCCATTTCACTAAAACGTTTGATTTAAAGAAAGAGAAAAATGCCAGCACAACATTTTGTTTATACAATTGGAATATTTACATGATCAGATTTTTCATCTTAAATACTGAAGCACGTGTGAGCAATGTAAGCTGCCAGTACATTCAATGTCCCAGAAATTGTTTATTTTTGTACTTATTAAATGCAAATTTGTTTTACACTATTAGTTTCTGAACTATATTTTTGAGTATGCTAGAGATATAGTAAACTAAATGGTTCAAGAAAGTTATTTGCAACAACATTTAATCGGGGGAATTCAGAAATTCCTGCCTCCCATTTTGGTAGCTTTACCAACACCTGCAGCAGATTTGTGTACTGGCCAAATGTTTTGAGAATGACACAAATAATTTTCACAAAGTCTGCTGCTTCAGTGTTTTTAGATCTTTTTGTCAAATGTTACTATGGTATCCTACAGTATAATTACAAGCATTTCATAAGCGTCAAAGGCTTTCATTGACAATTACATTAGATTTATGCAAAGGGACAATATTTGCAGTGTTGACCCTTCTTTTTCAAGACCTCTGCAATACACCCTGGGATGCAGTCAATCAACTTCTGGGCCACATCTTAATTCACAGCAACCCATTCTTGCACAATCAATTCTTGGAGTTTGTCAGAATTTGTGGGGTTTTTTTTTTTCGTTCACCCTCCTCTCGAGGATTGACCACAAGTTCTCAATGGGATTAAGGTCTGGGGAGTTTCCTGGCCATGGGCTCTAAATTTTGATGTTTTGTTCCCCAAGCCACTTAATTATCATTTTTGCCTTAAGGCAAGGTGCTCCATCATGCTGGAAAAAGCATTGTTCATTACCAAACTGTTCTTGGTTGGTTGGGAGTAGTTTCTCTCAGAGGATGTTTTTGTGCCATTCTTTATTCATGGCTGTGTTATTAGGCAAAATTGTGAGTAAGCCCACTACCTTGGCTTAAACACAGCCCCACATATGAATGGCCTCTGGATGCTTTACTGTTGGCATGACACAGGACTGATGGTAGCGCTCACCTTTTCTTCTCTGGACAAGGTTTTTTCCAGATGCCCCAAACAATCAGAAAGGGGATTCATCCTAGAAAATAACTTTACCTTAGTCCTAAGCAATCTAATCCCTGTACAGTTTGCAGAATATTAGTCTGCCACTGATTTGCTTCCAGGAGAGAAATGGCTTCTTTGCTGCCCTTCTTGACACCAGGCCATCCTCCAAAAGTCTTTGTCTCACTGTGCGTGCAGCTACATTCACAGCTGCCTGCTGCCATTCCTGAGCAAGCTCTGCACTGGTGCTGCCCCGATCCCGCAGCTGAATCAACTTTAGGAGATGGTCCTGGCGCTTGTTGGACTTTCTTGGGCGCACTGAAAACTTCTTCACAACAATTGAACCTCTCTTCTTGAAATTCTTGATGATCTGATAAATGATTCATTTAGGTGAAATCTTAGTAGCAGCAATATCCTTGTCTGTGATTCCCTTTTTGTGCAAAGCAATGGTGACTACACGTGTTTCCTTGCAGGTAAATTAATATTTGTGTCATTCTCAAAATGTTTGGCCAGGGCTGTAGTTTCTAATAGTGCCACTTTCAGATAGTGGTGCTATGACTGCACCAAGTTCAGTATAAATACCTTCAGTTCGTAGCTAAAGAAACTGGAGGTAATTAAGACCAACTCTATCTTGGTGTAAGAGACAGGCTAGAGTGTCTGTCTCTTTACACTGTGTAGTAGAATGCATGTTGGCTGCCAGAAAACAAACAAACATTTCCAGCTCACTTACCTGCAACAAAACCAAATTGACACTGTCTAACAAATCACATTAAAAACAAGGGGTTTCGTTTTCACATATTTGCAAATATATACGTAAGCCGCAGTGGCCACATCACAGCACCCCAATGTACTGCAGTCCTAACTCTATAATTTTGAGGATCTCCAAAGTTGGAGCACAATATAGTAATGGATAGATTGAGGGCAAATAAGCCTGAAGCAAGCCCACACCTCTGCTACTCCCTTCCATTCTCCACTTGCCACTGTTAAGGACACTATCAGTTTCACAGGCGACAACCTCTTAGCAATCTGTGATGGTAACAGTGGGCAGAACCCGATGGAAAGCTGAGACACTAGTTCCCCATCAGGTCCACTTTCTGATTGTGATTGAGAGCAGGAAGTGCACAGATTCTATATCCAATAGTAGGCTGTGTATTGGCTATGGATCTGCCCACCGACTGCTGTCAGGGAGGACTAGTGTCTGTGAATCCCCATCAGGCTCTGCCCTCCCAGCTTCTAAACTTCTTGGCCACTGCACTGTCTGCATGACATCTTCAGCGGTGGGGAGAGGGCTCAGCTGCACTGAGGACAGAGTGTCCATATGGGCATTCCAGTCTCAGTGTGCCTCTGCATGCAGTGTGTACCCCAAATTCTTGTACCCATTTACAACAGATACATGAATCCGTTGCCTACACCATCATTTGTCTGCTATACCCTTAATGAATTCCCCTGAATGTTTTTAAATGTAGCTGTGAGATAATAACCATTTATATTTCTTTATTAAAAACATATTATTTAAGTAAATCATTTTTTCTTAACATTAGCTGTCTTTTTTCTATCCTGAGTTTTAAATGGGACTTCATCTTTTACAGTTCCAGTTAGTGACACTGATTTGACATCCCAATGTGATGTTCAGGCAAGGATAAGGCCACTTGAGCATACACCAGGCACACACACATACACTTTGATGTCAGAAGTAAGCATTATTCCTCAAGGAGATTTGGAGTCATTGGACCAGGTGAATCCTTTCCTCTGCTTATGAGCAAGAAAAAAGGAAGCGATAGATAGCATTGACAACTGCACAACATGCACTAAGGTGAACCATGGTGTTCAAGGACAGTCAGATGTTTCTCATAGAAACATCTTCTTGTCTATGTCTATTACTGGTTTCTATATTATGACCTGGCAATACCTTGTTGATGGCCACAAATATGCAAATAAATGAGGTTCGGTGATGTATTCTTTAAATTGTATTAACTGGTTTTACACTTTAAATTAAATCAAATAAATAAAATTGAAACTTTCCCCATAGTATGAACAATGTATAATTCTACAGATTGCTGATTTACATTTCATAGCTTTGGGAGATTACCTTAAAAGGAACTGAGCACACAACTTTGTCATCACTGTGCATCAGCTGACTTGAGCGTTCCCATGTGAACAGAAGATCGCGTGATATTAAATTCCACAACAAATCCAGTACCTGTGAAAATGAAGTGAAATAAATCAGAGAATGTCTATAAAAAGGAGAATAAGTCATAGAATAATTTTTCATTTTTATTTCTTGGAGATTTTAATTGTTCAGTCTTTTCCCTTCTGTTATGGTCAATAAAAATGATTATTAAAGCGGTTTTAAAAACTTAAAGTAGAACTATAGTCAAACACTTTTTTTTTCATTTTGGATAGAGTAAGGGAGGGTTATAACCCCTGTCAGATTTTTTTCCCCCGATCTGTGGAGATTTTCCTTCACTTCTTCTTCCATAGCTAAACAGGAAGTGAGAGGAAATCCCTGCAAATTAAGGGAATTCCTTGAGGACCCCCAAGTCCTCATTGGAAGATTTTCCATGTATTATTTTTCTGGAAACAACCCAAAATTTAGCATGTTCTTTCGATGATAATGAAAAACAGGACAAATAGAGAGTGTGAATCTCCCTAATTAGGGCACAGACAGCAGTAAAAATTGACAAGGGATTCTAAATCCTCTCCATTCCAAAACTAAAAAAAAAAAAAAAAAAAAAAAAAAAAAAGTTTTGCCTTTACTTATACTTTAATGTTTTTTAACCTAAGGCAATCTCTTCATTAAGATAAAAAGCCTTCTGTGCCACAGGATCCCCCCAGCCCCTTATACTTACCTGAGCTTGATCTCCATCCAGCAGCAACTCTCTCCGCTCTCTCCAGCCCCTCCTTGTACTTACCTGAGCTTGATCTCCATCCACCAGCAACTCTCTCCACTCTCTCCAGCCCCTCCTTGTACTTACCTGAGCTTGATCTCCATCCAGCAGCAACTCTCTCCGCTCTCTCCAGCCTCTCCTTGTACTTACCTGAGCTTGATCTCTATCCAGCAGCAACTCTCTCCAGCCCCTCCTTGTACTTACCTGAGCTTGATCTCCATCCAGCAGCAACTCTCTCCACTCTCTCCAGCCCCTCCTTATACTTACCTGAGCTTGATCTCCATCCAGCAGCAAATCTCTCCGCTCTCTCCAGCCCCTCCTTGTACTTACCTGAGCTTGATCTCCATCCACCAGCAACTCTCTCCACTCTCTCCAGCCCCTCCTTGTACTTACCTGAGCTTGATCTCCATCCAGCAGCAACTCTCTCCACTCTCTCCAGCCCCTCCTTATACTTACCTGAGCTTGATCTCCATCCAGCAGCAAATCTCTCCACTGTCTCCAGCCCCTCCTTATACTTACCTGAGCTTGATCTCCATCCAGCAGCAACTCTCTCCGCTCTCTCCCTCCTCACAGAGCAGATTGATAGCAGTGGGATCAATTGGCTCCTGCTGCTATCAATCAAATCCTGTGACAAGGGAGCCGGGGTAGGGCTGAGCCACGCTCTCTGTAATTCAGACAGCACAGTTCGGGATCGAGGCTGCATGAGTGCCCCCATAGGAAGTGGCTTCTTAAGGGGCACTCACCAAAGATGTGGAGCCAGGAGCGCCAGCAGGGGACCCCAAAAGTGAAGGATCAGAGCTACTCTGTGCAAAACCATTGCACAGAGGATGTCAGTATGACATGTTTATTATTACAAAAAGGATTTAAAATCACTTTATTTATTCATCCTAATGTTTTTTCTTATGTAGTTTAGTTCAGGGGTGGACTGACAACTCATGGGGCCCCCGGGCAATAGGGGATCATGGGGCCCCTGTGTCCTTGCCCAAACTCAAAAAAGCCTATGAAAAAGGTACCAGGGGCATCTCATGGGGCCCCCTACTGACCCCGGGCCCTCGGGCAGTGCCCGAGTTTTCAAATGGTCAGTCCGCCCCTGGTTTAGTTCTGAAACCCCAAGAGAAATAGCAATTTTGTATTGACCCCAATGTACAACCTTGATATATGAGGTGGTATTAAAAAGTTTTGAGACTAGTTTTGTAACTTGCCAACAAATGGGAGCACAAGGCCGCTTGCACAGTCACAGGGAGCACCGACCTTCCTTTGCTAGTGTGCCAAAAGACATCATCCTGTGTACATCGGGAGCTGTGCAACAGGTGCTATTCGGACCACATGCCTGCTATTTCCTCATGGATAGCAAGTTAGAGCAAACAGCACTATGGAGAGAGTTAATGCACAAGTATTAGTACTTGTACTTTATTAGCTGTGTTGCTGTCTCTCTTTTTGAGTCACTGACCGGAACAGTTCGTCAGATGACGTGTTGGGATCCTAGTCTGACTTCACTTGCTACATGCTTTCTCTGGGTAAGTAATACAGAAGGTTTTTAAGTCAGGAATTATTTACCGCTTCCGTACCACCCTATAGCAGAAATACTGCTACAGGGCGGCACAGGTGTGCAAAATCAAGTTTATATACGTGATTTTGCAGTTCTGGGTAGGGGCGTGCGCCTTACCAGCGCTGCCATTTGCAGTCATGGCTGCCAATCACTGGGTCCCTGCCGGGGATTCCCCGCCAGCACCAGGTGATCTCCAAGGATTTCCGACGGGAGAGAGACCTATATGTAAACAATACAGATCCCCTGTCAGCTCCTGCACACTGCTTTGTATGGCTCTGCATAGCAGTGTGCTTACAGTGAAACACACACACAGCCCCCATAGTAAAACAGCACACAGCTAACCCTTTGATAGCTCCACATGTTAACCCCCTTCCCCAGTGCTATTAGTACAGTTTCAGTGCTTTTTATTAGCATTGATCACTGTATTAGTGTCACTGGGGATGTCAGTGACACCAAGTCAGTTCCCCCCAGTGTCAGAATGCCCGCCGCAGTCCTGCTATAAGTCACTGATTGCCGCCATTACTAGTAAAAAAAAAAATTCCAGTATGTATACCGCCAATTATAAACGCTTACTTTTCACGTTTAACTTTCACATAAACCAATTAATTTACATGTATTGGGATTTTTTTTAGCAAAGCCATGTACCAGAATACATTTTGGCCTAAATTTATAAAGAAATTTCATTCTTTTCATTTTTTACTTGATATATTTAATAGCAAAAAGTCCAAAATATTTTTTTTTTCAAAATAGTCAGTCTTTTTTTGGTTATAACGCAAAAAATAAAAAACGCACAGGCGATCAAATACCACCGAAAGAAATCTCTATTTGTGGGAAAAAAAGGACGTAAATTTATAAAATGGCCTGGTCAGGAAGGGGGGTAAATCCTCTGGAGGGCAAGTGGTTAAAGAGAAGGCGAATCATCAAAGAGCATCATAATTTCCAGAAGGAGATCAACAGCGGTTGTATACATGTTACTTGTGGTACAGGTTTTCATTGCTGTACGCCTGTCATAAGAGAAATATGGTGTGTACTCACTGCTGATCTCTTCCTCTGAAAATGGTAGCGACTCTCACACTGTAATACTTACCAAGTGACACATTTGATCTTGTATGAAAAGAATTCATACAAGATACCTATCTGAAAGTTTCAGATACGTATCTTGTATGAATACTTATTTTAGGTCAGAGACTTGAAGAGGAGGCCAAACTATTGGTTTGTGCAGGGGCTCTCTGCAACTTTTATTTCCTGATCTGAAGTTTAAAAATCTGAACTCTTGGACTATTTTGTGTAATTGTCCTATTTTTTTTTTTTTTTTTAATTAACAACCGGCCTACTGGCAAACAGGAAGCACTTGCTGAAGGGTTTGGAACTGTGAAGATTTGAAATCAGTAAATGTTTTTTTCCTGCCAATGCTTTCAAAAACAATAAGCCTGATATATTATTTAGGAAACCTCTATTCCACAATATTTTCTGGTCAAGAGGATATTATGGGCATAAGGCATTTTCCAGACAAACACATAGGCATTTCTTTGCCACAGTTCTATGGACATACATCTTAGTATACATAGATTTGTATCTTTGCAAGTTCTCTGTGGATTATATGACCTTCTTGTTAGCAACGGTTTCATGCAACTCTAACATACTCGGAAACAAGATTCTCACACTCTGTGTCAAGCCTATTAGAGGGATGTTTATACCTCTGGGCAAAACACATGCAGAATAACACTTATGTAGATTGCTGGGTACTTCTATTATTTTTTCATTGTTTATAGCAGCCTACTGGCAGGTATCAGTAATACAGAATCCATATTCTTACATGCTACATATTTCTGCACATATCTGGTGGATATTTTAATTTCTACATCAGAGGATGTTATGGAATAGAAATCTGCTAAATAATTACCTACACTCATCGTGTCAGCTAGTGATAAAGAACTGCCAGGGTTGCTGCATCCAGAAATAGTACTGAGGGCCACAATGACTTTGTGATTTAGTGGTTAGCATCAGGACACTACCTGCATGGAGTCTGCACATTCTTTTTCCTTCCACAGACCAAAAGCACCTGTCTACATTGTATAGATTAATGCAAAGTAGGTGAGTTAGGGACTTTAGATCGTAAGCTGCTTCAGGGCAGGGACTGAAGTGAAAGTACACTATGCACTGCATAAATTGTTGGTGCTATGTACAGTATGTATGCATGTGAGGTGCTATATATATATATATATATATATGTGTACTGCATAAATTGGGCAGCACAGTGGCTAAGTGGTTAGCACTTCCCCCTGGCAGTACTAGGGTCGTCAGTTCAAATCCCAACCATGGCACCACCTGCCTGGAGTTTGCATGTTCTCCCTGTGCCTGCTTGGGTTTCCTCCCACACGCCAAAGACATGCTGGTAGGTTAATTGGATCCTGTCTAAATTGGCCCTAGTATGTGTATGTATGAATGTAAGTTAGGGACCTTAGATTGTACACCACTTGAGGGTTAGGGACTGATGTGAATGCACAATATATATTGTGAAAACTCGCTTCAAAATGGTAGAGCTTCTTCAAAGCACACAGCAACTCGCTTCTTTTTAAGGGCCTTTTTGCCCAATTTTATTTAAAGGAAATAGTTCAATAACCAAAATGCTTCCCACGCAGGGGTATCCACAATCACACAAATGTAACAAATGTCAGCCTTCTGGCTCTCTCAGGTATACCGCTTTATGTCTGTTTCCTGCAGACTCCTTCCAAAAGGTTGTTTTGTGCACACAGTAAACCTCTAGCACACAGCTAGTCTGGCTTTCACCTCTCCTTGATGAAGCCCACCTGACTCCAAGGCAGAGACCTCCCGTCTGCCGGGGTGGAGCCCTCCTGACTCCTATCTGCCGGGGTGGAGCCCAGAATCATGGCCTGGCCTCCACAAAAAGGCCTGCACACACCTGTGCAATCAGCGCGCTGGGTGCTCTCAAAACATGGGCCCAGGACTGGAGATTTCATCCATCCCAAATTTCTTAGAAATCTCCAGGCTACAGGTCCCAAAACAGGCTTTACAAACCAAATAGGAAACTTATAAACCAGTTTCCTCTGCATTACAAGAACAGCCTGGAGCCCCTCAACCTGTATGGTTGAGAATCCTGGGTCACCACTGTGATTTCCACAGTGGAAGGATACCCCACTGCCACAATATGTATGCAAAGCACTGAGTAAAATTGATAGTTCTATATAAGTACCTGAAATAAATAATAATAATAAATTGTTGGTGCTATATAAATGTAGATTTTCAATGGGGTTTGTTAACATGGTTTTTAAATATGTATTATTACTATTTGGATTGAATCAGTATTAAACCCGAAATCAACATACCATTTCATCATTGATCGGGATTTGCTGACAGATTCCTGCTGTGTACAATCACTGCGGGTGTCGGCAGGGGAGCACGCATGCCAGCATCCTAAACCCGGAAGCAGGCAGCGATGTACCAGTATGTTGCTTTGCCTGCATGGGCTGCCCTTCAGCAGTGCATTGTGTGTGGGTGATCATTAAAGTGTTACTAAACCCACAACAGTAAAATCAGTCATGAATATGCAGTAAAGCATGTTTGTTATACTCACTGTGGAACCTATGGGGTTAATCCTCTGCATTATGTAAAAAGGCCATTTTATCCTGACTTCTCAGCTCCTCCTCTTGTTCAAATGTCCACGTCTTATCTCCTGATAAGACATATCGTGTGGAGTTACTCTGCACATGTGCAGTTTGGTGTGTATTGCTAGAGAGGTTTTTTTTTCTTGGGAGAGTGCATGGGTTCACCACAGGGCCAATCACCGCTGTCCAAACAGAGGTTAGGGGTTCTGCATCCTACTAGAGCAAACTGAAAACTCCTCCTACAAGCTTTAACCAGTGCTCGGCTGGATACTGATAGAAGTCACAAGACTACTATATACTGCTGATGAGAAAAGGTATTTAGCAGTTTATATTTACTAAAAATAATAGCATTTTCATGTTCTGTGTACTGTGGGAGACCAGATATAATGAATGCAGGGTCCTGGGTTTAGTAATACTTTAAGTGGTTATATTGCAGCTTAAAGCGGCGTTCTACCCAAAAGAGTAAGTTCCGCTTTAATGCTTTGTCCCCCACTCCCCATTAAGAATTGGCACCTCAGGGGAGCGGGGGAGGATTTTGACAGGTACCCACTCCCACTTCCTCTGCGATCGCCTATTCGATTGGAAAAGGAAGTTGTCCTCCCTCCCCATAGTCTTCTGGGACACGTGACAGGTCCCAGAAGACTACGGGGCAATTCACAAAGCGCAGCGCTTCTCGCGCATGCACAGTGGGCACCTGGCTGTGAAGCCGCAAGCTGTCACAGCCGGGTGCCCACACTAAAGATGCCGGCGCCAGGGAGAGAAGATGGAACTCTGCTTTAACAACAAAGAACTCTACTGCACGCTGGATGGACTGCAAGCAAACACCCTGGAAAACATCTCCTACAAGTCTGATTCCCACTCCTTTTAATGTACCTTTTAATAAACCCCCTCTACTCCTTTTCATATTACTATCCTCTGTTCTTAAAATCTCACTTCTTTACCCCTCTGCTCCACCCCAAAGCTTATACATATCACCCTCACTGCTACCATCTCCCTGCTACTGCACTCATCACCTCCTGCTGATACTTTACTCACCTGCTGACCCAAACATCAGGACAGGAAGGCATGTGCACTCGTATATATCCCACTCCCAACTTCCTTTCCTCACCCTCCTTCTCCTAACCTCTGGGGATATCTCCCCAAACCCTGGTCCTCCAGTATCTCACCCCCACACCAGGCACCCTCCTTCCTCCAGGAATAGCCGCAATCCACTCAATTTAAGCTCAATCCCTGTGCTCTTAAAAACCACCCTCCCTTTTTCATGTGCACTCTGGAATGCCCGCTCTGTCTGTAATAAGCTCACCTCTGTCCATGACCTTTTTGTCTCCCGCTCCCTTAACCTACTAGCAATTACAGAAACCTGGCTTCAAGCAGCAGATTCTTCTTCTCCTGCGGCACTTTCCTATGGAGGCCTTCTCTGGATTCTCTCACCCAGACGCAGTGGTCGGAAAGGAGGTGGAGTTGGTTTGCTTCTATCCCCACAGAGCACCTTTCAAGTCCTCCATAAGCCTCCCTCTCTATGCTTCTCTTCTTTTGAAACTGACTGCATACGCCTGTTTTCTCCTATTTCTCTGAGGATTGCAGTGATCTACCAGCCTCCTGGACTGGTGTCCCTTTTTCTTGATTACTTGTCTGCCTGGCTACCCAGGCTACCCTACTTTCTCTCCTTGGAAATACCCACTATCATTCTTGGAGATTTTAACATCCCCATTAATGTGAACAACCAAGCTACATCCCAACTCTTCAACCTAACCTCATCTTTTGCCTTAATACAATGGACACAGTTCTCCACTCACTCTGATGGGAATACATTAGACCTTGTTTTCTCCCATCTTTGCACTCCCTACAAGCTCAGAAACACCCCTTTCCTCTCTCTGATCAGAATCTCATCACCTTCACAGTGTCCTCGTCTTTAAACACCTATCCCTCCAAGCAGCAAACAATTACCCACAGAAACCTTCACAACTTAAACTCTTCTCTTTTCCACTCTGCAACTGACCGCCTCTATGACAGAATCTCTCCCCTGTCCTGCCCTGACCTGGCCACTGCTGTCTACAACAGTTCGCTTTCATCCACACTAGACTCACTTGCTCCTCTAACTACACAAAGTATTAGGCCCCGACTATTACAACCATGGCAGACTGACAACATCAGAAATCTTAAGAGACATAGCCATGCACTGGAGCGATTGTGGCATAAAACTATTATTATTATTATTATACAGTATTTATAAAGTGCCAACAGTTCACTCAGCGCTGTACATTACAAAGGGGGACAGAACATGCGACAGTACAGTAACAATACAATGCGATACACGAGGGGTTCGAGGACCCTGCTCTTTCGAGCTTACAATCTAGGAGGGAGGGGATGGTGGCACGGGAGGAGATAGCTGTGGGGGATGGAGTGGTAGGAAGAGTGGAGGAGGTCGACAAATTAGCAGGGGGTGGAGTAGGCTTCCCTGAAGAGGTGGGTTTTCAGGGTACGCCTAAAGGAGAGGAGAGTAGGTGATAGTCTGATGGCTTGGGGCAGGGAGTTCCAGAGGATGGGTGACACGCTGGAGAAATCCTGGAGGTGGGCATGGGAGGAAGAGACCAGGGAACTAGAACACGGCACAGGTGGTGAGTGGATTGTTACAGGACATTAGATATACGGTCCTCTGTGATCAATATGACCTACATATCTTATTGAGTGCAAGCTCTGTCAGTGACTTCCCACATTATTTGTTTCACTACAGGATGGGGACATTATGGTGCTTTGTGTAGGATACAGGACATACCGCATATAGCTCTACAGGCAGAAGATTTCTTGGGATATGTCTTGCTTTTCCTACAAAGGGTGGTGTGTAGTCCACATACAGTGGTGAAGACACCATTTCAAGCAGAGTGCTGCAATCTGCACCTTTTCTCCCATCCTGGGAATAAATGGGGCTTATTTCCATTCAAGAGCTTTATGATACAGCTGTTCACATAACAGATGAACGGGCCCCAACCACGTGTGCCGGCACAGGAATGTATTGTATCATATATTTGACATTTATGTCTGTTTCCAAACAGGCCTGAGGCTTACTGTTCCCCTCTTTACGCTTATTGTGCTTACTGCATTTCATACATGTGATATACGTATATCCATAGTATAATTTTTGGATTCCCTGTTCGGGATTCACCATTATGATATTGGTGTAAATTCATTATTTAATATTATGGTATACCTATGGTATAATTTTTGGATACACCTCTTTAGGGAAGTGTTTACCTATGTGTTTGTACTACAGAGATATTAGACTCTTGCAGTCACTTTTTCTGTTGCACATACATTTAGACCGGTCTTGATGTCATTTTATATGGTTTTAGGTCTGTGTGTTATTGTCTCATACTGAGGTGATGGTAAACCAGGGCGAATGCCCATATGTCATATTTATATCTGTGTAATAAAGCATAATTTTTGGAAAATTTTCTGAGTGTCACGGTCTGTTCATAATGTAGCCGCTTTTCTGTGAATCTCTTTTCACAAACCCCCCTTTTTTGAGTTCGAGGACCCTGCTCTTTCGAGCTTACAATCTAGGAGGGAGGGGATGGTGGCACGGGAGGAGATAGCTGTGGGGGATGGAGTGGTAGGAAGAGTGGAGGAGGTCGACAAATTAGCAGGGGGTGGAGTAGGCTTCCCTGAAGAGGTGGGTTTTCAGGGTACGCCTAAAGGAGAGGAGAGTAGGTGATAGTCTGATGGCTTGGGGCAGGGAGTTCCAGAGGATGGGTGACACGCTGGAGAAATCCTGGAGGTGGGCATGGGAGGAAGAGACCAGGGAACTAGAGAAAAGGAAGTCTTGTGAGGAGCGGAGTGTGCGTGTTGGGTGGTACTTGGATATTAGGTCAGTGATGTAATTCGGGGCAGTATGGTGGACAGCTTTGTACGTCAGTGTTAGGATTTTGAATTTGATTCGTTGCGCAATTGGAAGCCAGTGGAGGGATTGGCAGAGGGGGTGGCGGAAACGGAGCTGTTGGTAAGGTGAATGAGTCTGGCTGCCATATTCAGGATCGACTGAAGTGGGGATAGCCTGTGGTGAGGCAGGCCAGTGAGGAGGGAGTTGCAGTAATCGAGTCGTGATATGATGAGGGAGTGGATGAGCTGTTTAGTGGTTTCTGGGGTTAGGAACGTGCGGATTTTGGCGATGTTGCGGAGGTGGAGTCTGCATGAGTTTGTTAATGATTGGACTTGGGGCTGGAAGGATAGGTTGGAGTTCAGAATGACACCAAGTACTCTGGCCTGCGGAGCGGGCCTGATAGTGGCATTGTTGGACGTGATAGAGAAGTCAATGGGGGGTAGTGTGCGGGCTGGGGGAAAGACTAGGACCTCGGTTTTTGAGAGGTTCAGTTTAAGGAAGTGGAGCGATATCCAGTCTGATATGTCGTTCAGTAGGTTTGTGATTCGGGCGGAGACTGAGGGGGTGAGGCGAGGGGTTAAGAGATAGATTTGTGTGTCGTCGGCATAGAGGTGGTAGTTGAAGCCATGAGAGTGTATGAGTTGGCCAAGGGAGAAGGTGTAGATGGAGAAGAGAAGGGGCCCAAGGACGGAGCCTTGAGGGACCCCAACAGAGAGGGGGAGTGAGGGGGAGGTGGTAGCATTATAGGTAACGCTGAAAGAGCCTTGTGATAGGTAGGATGAGAGCCAGGAGAGAGCGGAATCTCTGAGGCTGAGGGAGTGTATTTTTTTGAGGAGGAGGGGGTGGTCGACTGTGTCAAAGGCTGCGGAGAGGTCAAGGAGTAGGAGCACTGAATAGTGGCCATTAGCATTGGTGGTTAGAAGGTCGTTGGAGAGTTTGAGTAAGGCAGTTTCGGTGGAGTGTAGGGGACAGAAGCCTGACTGTAGCGGATCGAGGAGGTTGTTGTCGTTGAGGTGAGAGCTTACGCGAGTGTAGACTAAGCGCTCGAGGAGTTTGGATGTGAATGGGAGCAGGGAGATGGCTCTGAGGTTGTTCGGGTCATTGGGGTCCAGGGAGGGCTTTTTAAGTATGGGGGTGATATGCACATGCTTCAGAGGGGAGGGGAATGCGCCGGAAGAGAGGTAGAGATTAAAGATGTGGGTGAGGGAGCATAGGATGGAGGGGGAGGGAGGTCATAGGAGTTGTAAGGGATTTCTCAAAAAAGAATATATGACAATGCCCATTAAAGTTATAGGGGATATTTGCATTCCCTGTTATAGCATTAAAAGTAATAAAAAAAAAAGGTACAATGTAAAAATAATAAAAAAAAAATCAAAATAACTAAATAACAAAAAAATCACCCCTCCCATGCGTGCACACCTGTGTGCACAAGCCTTGACCCTGTGCCGGTATGTAAACAGCGGTTGCACCATGCATGTGAGGTATTGCCGTAAACTTCAGATCAAAGGCAGTAATTCTAACACTAGACTGTAAATCTAACATGGTAGCTTTTAAAGGCTTTTAAAGTGTTGCCAATGGATATTAAAAATGTTTGCACGGGGCATGCGCAGTTTTAAAGCATGTCATGTTTGGTATCTATTTACTTGGCATACCATTATGTTTTATATATTACCAAATAATTGGCCAAGATATTGTGTTTTTGTGCATTAAAAGTAAAAAAAGTGTATTTTTAAAAAAAAAATTGCATTTGAAAAATTGCTGCGTGAGTACTATGTGCCATAAAAAATTGTAGTACCCACCATTTTATTCACTAGGGTGTCTGCTTTAAAAAAATATAAAATGTTTGGGGGTTTAAATTAATTTCCTAGCAAAAAATACTGCTTTTTTTCATGTGAACAAAAAGTGTCAGAAAAGGCTTGGTCTCCAGGTGGTTAGAAGAGTGAATGATGTGTGGCATAAACTTCTAATGCTGAGCAGAAAATGCCCCCACCCCCCAAAACTACCCATTTTTGGAAAGTAGACACCCCAAACTATTTGCTGAGAGGCATGATGAATCAATAGAAGAATTTATTTTTTTACCACAAGTTTTTGGAAAATGACAAAAAAAATATTTTTTTTTTACACAAAATTGTCACTTAAATGATTTACTGCTCACACATGCCATGGGTATATGTGGAATTACTCCCCAAAATACATTCTGCTACTTCTCCCGAGTATGGGGGTACCACATGTGAGAGATCTTTTGGCAGTCTAGCCAAGTACAGGACCCCAAAATCCAATAAGCACCTTCAGGCTTTTAAAAGGCTTTATTTCTTCATTACACTTCCCGAATACCTATCACAGTTTCAGAGGCCCTGAAATGCCAGGATAGCACCTAAACCCCTCAAATGACCCCTTTTTGGAAAGTAGACATCCCAATAAATTTGATAAAAAGCACGGTAAGTATTTTGCAGATCTCATTTGTTAATACAAAATAAATAGCACTTTCTTCCTCTACCACAAACCTAATAAATTGCTTAACATTCCTTCCCCTGAAGTACAAACATAATAATACAAATAAGCAAACTTATAATGAGTGACTACCCAAAAAATATCCAAAAAATATATCAAAATATATATAAAGTCCCATACACCTAAAGTCCAAATAAAGTTCACGTATCCAAAATCTTTACAAGTGATCTCTCAATTTGTCTTTATCCCCGGATCAGATTGGTGATATATTCCAGAGAATCTTCAAGTGCCTCAAAAAACTAAACATAGTGTGTTACCCTAAAAATTATATATTATGTGCCACACGTGTAACATGCAAAATACACAATAAAAGTGTCACAGCAATCGTGAAATCTCCAGGGTATAAATTGAGTTATTAACTTCACTGCACACAATAAACGAAGTGCAGCACATTTTCAGCTACAAACGCCAGTACATTATGGCGTCTTTTCACCTACAAGTCCCAGTATATCATGGCACCTTTTCACCTACAAGTCCCAGTATATCATGGCACCTTTTCAGCTACAAGTATGTCATGGCAACTTTTCACTTACAAGTACCAATATGTCATGGCACCTTTTCACCTAAAAGTTCCAATATGTCATGCTACTTTTTCATCTAATAATTCCAGCATGTCATGTCACTTTTTCACCTGCAAATTCCAGTATATCATGTCACCTTTTCACAAACAACCCCCCATATGCTCTATCACTTTTTCACCTCCAAGCACAAATATGTCATTTTTGTTATCAGTGCAGGGTACATTGAGCAGCATTTGGTAGCTTTGCCAGGAACAGGGTGATAGTACTGCACCACTAACATCAGCCAAGGATGAGGGGTTACGTGAGGTAAGAAACAGCTTTCTTTTGAAATAATCCTGGATTGGTATTTGCATATAAAATAGCACAGATTCTAACTCATCTTTTACTAACAAGTGTTACGACTTACTAAAGGATCATGAAGGCAATTTGAAAACCATAGTCTCACATAAAGTCCCTTAATATTATCCTGCATATGATTTCTTAGGCCAGTCTCTAGCAGTATGCTCAATATGGTTGAGCTTGAAAAATAGCAAAATAAAATACTATTACATTCTGCAGTATGGATGTGAATACATTTTTTCATACTTTATGTGCTCATTACTTTTCCATTTTTTGTGGATTTTATGGGCTTCTTCAATAATGTTTCACTCCTAAAAATGTATTGGTTAATATAAGTGTGATGACTGAGCCTACAAAGTTAGAAAAGAATTATGAGACACGCGCAGCATTTTACAAAGTGTATGCTGTTCTGTGACTTCAGTTTAAAGGACTCATGAGACTTCTTGCCAGAAAGATAATTTATGTTCAAAGTACTGAGTGCAAAATGGTTTCGATCATGGAGTTGCATTGTTCCCTTGGTGACAAACAAAGCAAATCTCTAGTGGAAAACTGTAAAAAAAACAAAAACAACCCTCTAACCGTGTGATTAAGTTTTCTGTTCTTTACAAGGTAGGAATAAAAATCCTAATGAATGCATATCATACAGATGCCAAATAATGGGGTTTACCAATGTTTCCTATTTCAATATTTCCTGAAAAATTCCTCAGGAATCTACACTTGGATTTATTATCTTCCCAGCAATTTAGAGGCTATGCCTATCGTTCTATAATACAACAGCATTTTTGCAGTGGTTATGATATTTAGCGTGTCTGTACTGATCAGAGCCCTCAACATGCACATTACTGTGACTGCAGTTAGCAATATGAAGGAAGGCCGCTATTCAACAATGACTGCTAGATTAGTCCTAAATCATCACTTCCTCTGTTATCAAACTGTTATCTTTATGTGAACTCTTGTAAAAGATTAGGAGGTGATGTGGCATCAAAAATAATACGATCTCACAATCACATGTATGATGTCACAGTAACTATTATATTGTCACAACCAGCATTGTTTTGTTGGCAGCTATTCTGATATCCAATTCAGTATCATTCTGGCATGTAGGTTTTCTGATGGCACAAATAGTTATATCTGAAGAATATGATCCAATGGGAAAAAAAATATATTTTAACCACTTGTCCTCCGGAAGGATTTACCTCCTTCCTAACCAGGCCATTTTTTTGTTATTCAGCACTGTTACTTTAAATGACAATTGCGCAGTCATGCAATACTATACCCAAATTAAATTTATATAATTTATAGATAATTTTTTCTCAGTAACAGAGCTTTCTTTGGTGGTATTTGATCTACTTTTTTTATTTTTGCACTATAAACGAAATAAAAAGACAATTTTGAAAAATAAAAAACAATATTTTTTACTTTCTGTTATAAAACATATCCAGTAAAAATTTTAAAATCAAATCTCTTCATAGATTTTGCTACATGTCTTTGGTAGAAAAAAATCCTAATAAGTGTGTGTTTATTGGTTTGTGTGGAAATTATAGCGTCTACAAACTATGGGTATTTTACTGGAATTTTTATTTAATTACTTTTTTATACAATTACTGACTACTATAACGGGACAGCAATAGTGCGGTGGGCAATCTGACACTATCTGATGCTGGGAGGAACAGACTAACTGCCACTGATATCACCAGTGACATTAATACAGTGATCAGTGCTTATATAATACACTGTCAATGTAATAATGACACTGGGTAGGAAGGGGTTAACATCTAGGGTGATCAAGGGGTTAATTGTGTGCCTAACTATGTGTAATGAGTGCTGTTTTTACTAAAGATCATGTTGTTGTTTTTTCATTCCCTGCTAAGCAGGGAATAAAAACAACATTCCCTGTTAACCACTTGCCCTCTTGAGGCTTTACCCCCCTTCCTGACCAGGCCATTTTTTGCATTACGGCTCTGCGTTACTTTAACTGACAATTGCGCAGTCATGCAATGCTGCACCAAATGAAATTGCCCTCCTTTTTCCCACGAATTGAGCTTTCTTTTGGTAGTATCTGATCGCATGTGGGGTTTTTATTTTTTGTGCTATAAAAAAAAAGACCAACAATTTTGAGAAAAAAACTATTTTTGTGACTTTTTGCTACTAAACATGTCCAGTAAAAAAATGTAAAAAATCAAATTTCGTCAGTTAGGCCAAAATGTATTCTGCTACATGTCTTTGCTAATAAAAATCCAAATACGTGTAAATTAATTGGTTTACGTGAAAGTTATAGAGTTTGCAAATGGCGGTATATATACTGGAATTTTTCAAATTGTTTTTTAGTAATGGTAGCGATCAGCAACTTATAGCGGAACTCCAGAGGGCATTCTGACACTGGGGGGAATGGACATCCCCAGTGACAACAATACAGTGATCAGTGCTAAAAAAAAAAAAGCACTGACACTGTACTAATGGCACTGGGCAGGAAGGGGTGAACATGAGGGGTGACCAAAGGGTTAACTGTGTGCTGGGAGTATTTTAATGGGGGGGCAGTGTGTTGGTGCACAGCCATCCAGAGCAGTGTGTCCGAGCCGACAGGGAAGAGGACTCAAACAAAGCAGCCCTCCTTCCTATTGGAGATGCTCAGCGTGCCCCCTACCCGGAAATGCAAAATCACATATATATACGTGCTTTTGCGCACCCTGCTATAGGGCGGCAGGGAAGCGGTTAATGAACAGAGCTCTGTATTGTTTACAATCACAGAGCTGTGTTCAGTGCCAATCACCGAGTCCTGGCATTCAATCATCAGCTGGTACCGGTGATCAGTATGTGCTGTAACGAATCACAACACAGCCAGGCCTGGCAGGCGCATGCACGGATTACGTACTAGGGACGTAAATTGTACGGCCAGCAAGCGGATAAGCTGAGTACAAGCAAAAGAAAAGTGTACACAAACATGGGACAAAACAAAATACTTCCAAACAGAAAAATCAAATAATAAATTATGCAAAATTGATTTGTGGGTTGCAAGCTTAAAGTTTTTTTTTTCACAGGAAGTACACATTTAAATCTGCCATAAAGAGTCAAAATAAGGTTACAGAGAAACCTGGGCCCCTTTTCAAAAGTTAATCTGTTCATGAATGTGTATATTTATGAGTAATTAAAGAATCAGACTTGGGTCTATACCAGCAATGGGCAAACTACGGCCCGCGGGCCGTATACGGCCCGGCGGACCTTTTAATCCGGCCCGCGGAGCTAGGCTCCCGCAAGGCCAGTGGTCGGCAAGCCGCGGCTCTTTACAATAGATGCGGCTCTCCTGTGTGCCGGGCGCCCGCTCCCCTCCCTCCTCTCGGGCGGGCGGGCGACCTCCTCTCCTCCTCTCCCCTCCCCTCCTCTCGGATGGCCGCCCCCCCTCTAGGATGGCCGCCCCCTCCCTCCTCTCGGGCGTCAGGACTCTGCAGCTGTCAGGATGTAGGCGGGGCAGCCAGGATGTAGGCGGGGCAGCGTGACGAACTCTTCTCTCACAGTCCTCCCTGAAGACCAGAACGGCGCGGGAATACGAGAGGAACGCGCGGAGGAGCAAAGGTAAGTGAATTGACACAGGGGGGACTTACTATATGGGGGACTTACTATATGGGGAATGAATTACTATATGGGGGACTTACTATATGGGGAATGAATTACTATATGGAGGACTTACTATATGGGGAATGAATTACTATATGGGGGACTTACTATATGGGGGATGAATTACTATATGGGGGTCTTACTATATGGGGAATGAATTACTATATGGGGGACTTACTATATGGGGAATGAATTACTATATGGAGGACTTACTATATGGGGAATGAATTACTATATGGGGGACTTACTATATGGGGAATGAATTACTATATGGGGGACTTACTATATGGGGAATGAATTACTATATGGGGGACTTACTTTATGGGGAATGAATTACTATATGGGGGACTTACTTTATGGGGAATGAATTACTATATGGGGGACTTACTTTATGGGGAATGAATTACTATATGGGGGACTTACTATATGGGGAATGAATTACTATATGGGGGACTTACTATATGGGGAATGAATTACTATATGGGGGACTTACTATATGGGGGACTTACTATATGGGGGATGAATTACTATATGGGGGATGAATTAATATGGGGGATGAATTACTATGTGGGGGATGAATTACTATGTGGGGGATGAATTACTATGGGGGATGAATTACTATATGGGGGATGAATTACTATATGGGGGATGAATTACTATGGGGGATGAATTACTATATGGGGGATGAATTACTATATGGGGGATGAATTGCTATATGGGGGACGAATTGCTATATGGGGGACGAATTGCTATATGGGGGATGAATTACTATATGGGGGATGAATTACTATGGGGGATGAATTACTATATGGGGGATTAATTACTATGCTTACTATGGGGGAATATTACTATACTTACTATGGATGACACATACACATCATTCATCTACTCTTGGTCCGGCCCCCGGGTCCAATATATGAACCCATTGCGGCCCTCAAGTCAAAAAGTTTGCCCACCCCTGGTCTATACACTAATCATTTGTTCTGAAAAAGATAAACTTGTGATTTCATAAATTGGCAAGGACTTAAAAATCAAATTAATCTATCTATCAATCAAATGTATCACTTGTTTAAAAAAGGACATTAATACATTTAAAATAATAGTTAAATTAAAAAATAGATTAATTATGTGATGTTTTCAACTGTTTTGCATAAAATACATATTAGAAATGTTAATCTATTACATGAAAAAAGATATATGCATTGCAAAGTAGAGATAAATACAAAAGACAAGTACTAATTCATTAAATAAATATAGCTTGTTTAGTTCAGTAAATGATCTACCCAACAAAATTCTTTAGAATTTGGAGATAAAAATTTCTTTACTGATGAGGTTGTGAAAATGGCTGTAGAAGACCTCTACACCAAAGTGTTTTCAGTATTTTTTACTGTCTTTCAAGTATGACAAAGGATATGTGGGGCACGTAGTAGAAGAACCATGTCAGTTGCCCTTGGTGCCAGGGTGTAGCTACTCTTTAAAGAATGTGAAATAGTGGAGGTATGGGTAAAAACAAAGGCAGGCACAACAAGCACACAGGTATGAATGTTTCTGAGCATTATGTTCTTTAACCAGATTATGTCAGACAAAATTTTTGCACAATTATTTTACAAGTAGAGGACTTTATCCTCTCTACATTCACAAGCCTATAGATTAAAAGCCAAACCATTTTTAGTCTTAGAATAAGGAAGGGTGTAAACCCCTATTTGGTTATTTATTTTGCTGCCTGTATCGTGCTGGGGAGATCTCTATTCACTTCCTTTCTTGGAGACACAATAGAAAATGAAAGGAAAATGAAGGCAATCTATCCAAAGGGAGCAGACGTCATATCCTAAGAGGTTTTTAAAGACATTGTTCACTTTCAAATGTTTTCATTGTTTTAATTGGTTATTAGTGTAGTTATATTCCCTTTGCTGTTTGTTTGCCTTACCTTGTAATGAAGGGCACAGAGGTTGTGACTGCAGTTTCTGGAGACATGGGTGATTGATTCCCCTGTCTTCAGCTAGGCTGTCCCTTTCACCAAAGGGACAAGACAACCTCTTGTTCCAGGTCACACAGTGTCCAATGCATCCATTGCCATCTGCTCTGTGTTGTATCACAAACGTAAGAGTGCTAATGTAAAAAAACAAAAAACTTCCAACTACATGAGCTCTCTCTTTGTGAATGCTCTTCCTGCTTGTGTGTGTCAGATCTCACCTGCATCATCACTAGACAGAGGCCTAGAAATTGTGGCATATACACTTCACAAGAAGTGTCAGTTCTAGCAGTAGAGAAAAATATCATGCATTAACCTGCACAGTGCCATGTTGCAAGCATGTTTGAAAAAAAACAGAAGCTCCTGATGCAGAAATGTGAAGATTTACTCTACTATAGGCTGTGTAGCAGGCATCAAATGACACCATGAAACTGCATAATCAATGCATATTGTATGCAGGTAAAAACACAAGGTGCAAGTATAAATGTTTAAAGAAATAGATGTTCCCATTTGAATTGTTTCATTCACTCTTTCTCTGGTGGGAACTCTAAAATTAGGGATTTTCTTTCACTTTCTGTCTTGTTGCAATGGTCACGAGGACAAATAGATACATACAGCAATATAAACATGAAAAAGGTTCTAACCATTCCCTACTTTATCCAAACCTTTTTTTAAAAAATGCATATACCTTTTATTGTACCCAAGTTTATCCAGATACAAAGGTCAGTGCCAAGTCACCATTGCTTAAAAACAGATTTCCAAAACTAGAAAAACCTGAAGGAGGCATGCTTTCACTTTTATGTAAACTGCTCGGAAAATTATTCTCTTTATATGCCCTGTTTGAGAAGACATCAGATGAGTCCTGTCATTCCATAAGATCTGAAGGCTTTGGTTATATTAGTCATGATGCTATCAGGTGGTCTGACATTGAGCTGTACAAAAGAGATGGTCTGCTATCCTCACACATGGGCGCTGAGTTTCTTCGTATAGAATTTAGGTGTTTTTTGGACATGCATTTAAACTGAGAAATGGGGGCAGAGATGCAATTGTTGAGGAGCATTTCTGTCCCCAGCAGGTTGAAACAAATGTGAGGGTTTGTGTTGAACTAGGCTGATTGGGGTCACTTTACTTAAGGTTTCTTGTGGTAAAAATAAAGCAGTAGATAGCAGTGTTTATCATCTCATGTGCACTAATGCTCGTAGTTTCGGCAACAAGCTCTGTGAGCTGACAGCTCTTATGTCTAGGGACAATTTGGACCTTGTTTCAGTTGCAGAGACATGGTTCAAGGATTCAAATGACTGGGAAATAACTATACCAGGGTATACACTATAAAGGAAAGAGTAGGGAAGAGGGGAGGTGGAGTTGCCATATATGTCAAAAATAGCATAAGGCTAACATTAATTCGAAAAACAAATGAGATACTCAAAACCCTATGTCTGCCTTCCAACCAGAGAGGGATCTTCCCTTAGAATTGGTGTAATATACAGACCACCAAGGACCGAATGAAGATTATGATAACTTGTTGATTGACGAGATAACTCAAATGGCAATGAAGGGGGAGGTTTTCATTATGGGTGACAACATGCCTGACATTAACTGGAATTCTCAAACTGCTATTACAAGCAGAAGATGTAATGGAGGAACTGAATAGGCTTTCTCAAAAACAGTTAGTAAAAAGTCCAAGCTGAGATGATCGTATTCTAGGTCTAGTACTGACAAATGGGGATCAACTGTCTAATGTTGAGGTGGGAGAAAATGTGGGTTCTAGTGATCTCCAATGTCTTTGGTTTGATATTAAAATAAGCACTGAAAAATCATACAAAAAACAAAAGTTTTAGATTTCAAAAAGACACATTTTTCTGAAATTAGTGAATTTCTAAAAAATGAGTTGAAAGGTTGGAGTAAAACGACGAAGTAAACAGTGGGCACTGTTAGTCTACCATCCTGGAGGCAACTAGATTATATGTCAGGCAAATTAGTAAAAATAAACAGAAGAAAAATGCCAATATGGTTCACTAAAGAGATAAGTAGGATAGTAAAGGAAAAAAAACAGCATATAGGAGATTCAAGGAAAGAGGTGTAGCTGACAGAGAAGAGTATAAGAATAGACAAAAGGAAGCCAAATACATTATCAGTGCTGCCAAAGCACAGAAAGAGGAGGAAATTGCTAAATATATTAAGAAAGGAGATAAAGCCTTTTTTAGGTACATTCGAGATAAAGATAAAATACGATGGGATCACTAAAATGATAACTGAGCACAACACTTATGTAAAGGGAGACCTGGATGTACCAAAGCACTTAAACAATTACGTTCAGTCTTCTCAGAGATAAATTACCGTATTTTCCGGCGTATAAGATGAATTTTCAACCCATGAAAATCTTCTGAAAAGTCGGGGGTTGTCTTATACGCCGGTATACGGCGAGCCGGTGTCAGGGCGGCACTTTTTCGAGGGGCGCGCGGCGCCGCCCCCCCTCCTCCTCCTCCAACGGACACTAAGTACAGGGGTGGGCAGAGGGGCTGCTGTACCTTACCTGGCTCCGGTCCCGGTCCTACGACGATCCAGTCCAGGAAGCGCGGCTGCTCCTTCTTTCAGTTCGGCCGCTCGATGGTCGCGCGGCCGCTCGGCTCTGCCTCCTCACCGGTGATTGGGCGCCAGCACTGGAAAGGCACACAGGTGACCAATCACCGGCGAGGAGGCGGAGCCGAGCGGCCCCGTGAAAATCGAGCGGCCGAACTGAAAGAAGGGGCAGCCGCTCCTCTCCCCCACTGACACCAACGATGGGGCACTATTCCTCCTCCCCACTGACACCAACAATGGGGCACTGTTCCTCCCCCACTAACACCAACGATGGGGCACTATTCCTCCCCCACTGACACCAATGATGGGGCACTATTCTCCCCACTGATACCAATGATGGGGCACCATTCCTCCCCCACTGACACCAACGATGGGGCACTATTCCTCCTCCCCACTGACACCAATGATGGGGCACTATTCCTCCTCCCCACTGACACCAACGATGGGGCACTATTCCTCCTCCCCACTGACACCAACGATGGGGCACTATTCTCCCCACTGATACCAATGATGGGGCACTATTCCTCCCACTGACACCAATGATGGGGTGCTATTCCTCCCACTGACACCAATGATGGTGTGCTATTCCTCCCACTGACACCAATGATGGAGCACTATTCCTCCCACTAACACGAATGATGGGACACTATTCCTCCCACTGACACCAATGATGGGGCACGATTCTTCCCACTGACACCAATGATGGGGCACTATTCCTCCCACTGACTAATGATGGGGCACTATTCCTCCCACTGACTAATGATGGGGCACTATTCCTCCCACTGACTAATGATGGGGCACTATTTCTTACACACTGGCACTAATGATGGGGCACCATCATTGGTGTCAGTGGGAGGAATAGTGTCCCATCATTGGTATCAGTGGGAGGAATAGTGCCCCATCATTGGTGTCAGTGGATGAAATAGTGCCCCATCATTGGTGTCAGTGGGAGCAGTACTGCCTCATCATTGGTATCAGTGGGAAGAATCCTGCCCCATCATTGGTGTCAGTGGGAGGAATAGCACCCCATCATTGGAATACCATACTGAAATAGCATACCATATTGAAATGAAATCTGATGTTTTTTCATTTTAATTTGGTGTGTGTTGGAAGAGTGGTAGTCTTATACGGCGAGTAAAGCTCAAACCCTATATTTTAACAGGAAAAGTAGGGGGTCGTCTTATACGCCCAGTCATCTTATACGCCGGAAAATACGGTATACTAACAATAATAAGCTGGGAAATTATATTGGTTCTAGTAATGATGGTTCATTTTTAGGATTCCGGAGACAGAGGTAGCAGAGGAAATGGCTCAATTAAAGATTATTAAAGCAATGCGCCCTGATGGTATTGATCCCAGAGTTCTAAGAGAACTTCTAGTTATAGTTGCTGGACTATTAACTGATCTTTTTAAACAATCTCTTCTAATAGGAGAAGTTCCCCATGACTGGCAGACAGCTAATATTGTACCTATCCACAAGAAGGGCAGCAAGGTAGAAGCTGGCAATTACAGGCCAGTGAGTTTAACATTGGTTGTAGTCAAGGTAATGAAATCCTGAAAAGGAGGATCACTGATCACTTAAAAACACACAACTTGCTGAATCCAAAGCAGCATGGCTTTACCAAGGGCAGATCATGTCAGACTAATCGAAGTATATTTTTTGACTATATTACCAATGTTTTGGACCAGGGTGGTGCTGTGGATATAGCATATATTGATTTTAGCAAGGCATTAGATACAGTTCCACATAATGATCTAATACGAATGTTGTATAAACTAGGACTTGGGTGGTTCAGTGGATATGCAGCTGGCTAAAGGATAGATACCAAGGCTCTGTACTAGGTCCTGCTTTATAACTAAAGGTTTGTTGGGTAAGGTATGAAGTTTTGCTGATGACACAAAGGTGTGCAATAGGGTTGATATCCCTGGAGGTGTACGTAACATGGAACATGATTTGGTATTGTTGGAAGATTGGTCAAAAAAGTGGAATTTTCAGTTCAATGTTTCTAAATGTAAAATAATGCACCTAGGGAAAAAGAATCCCTTGAGAGAGTACAGCATTGGGGGTACAGTGTTGGCCAGCACTTCAGAGGAAAAGGATTTGAGGTACTTATTTCAGATGATTACAAAATGAGCAAACAGTGTGGACGAGCAGTGGGAAAAGTGAAGAGAATTCTAGGATGCATCACTAGAGGGGTCACCAGCAGGAGGAAGGAGGTTCTGATTCCCCTATATAGATCTTTAGTTAGACCTCATTTAGAATACTGTGTCCAGTTCTGGAGACCTCACTTACAAAAAGATATTGGTAAGGTTGAACGGGTTCAGAGATGGTAACAAAAATGGTGAAAGGTTTGGGGGATAAAACATATCAAGAGAGACTTCTGGAGCTTAACATGTACAGTCTGGAGGAAAGAAGGGAAAGGGGAGACATGACTGAAACCTTTAAATACATCAAGGAAGTGAATGAGGTTCAGAAGGGCAGTATTTTCAACATGAAACCAAAATCAAGAACACGGGGACATGACCTTAAACTAACTGGAGGAAAGTTCAAAACTAACCTCAGAAAGTACTATTTTACTGAAAGAGTAGTTGATGCTTGGAATTAACTTCCAGAACAGGTAGTGAGCCAGTCAACAGTAAACATACTTGGGACAAACATAGATCTACAGTATACTCAGACAAAAAAGTTAACAAACCCCCCCCCAGAAAAAAAACAACAAAAAACAACCCCCCCCAAAAAAAAACAAAAAACACACATTAAAAAAAAAAGAGGCACTCGGTCTTTTTCTGTTGTCACTTTTCCATGTTTCTATGTTTCTGCTTTAAGGAGGTATATTTGCTACATTCTCAAGCTGTCACTAGCAGCAGTTTTGCCCCTTGTGAATGCTACTTTATAGTAAAAAAACTTAAAGTGGTTCTAAAGACTAAACCTTAAAGAATTCCTTGCATTACGGTGAAAAATTCTTTGGTAGCAGTATGTCTCCTCACTCCCACTTATACTGTACATACCTGAGCCCTCACTCAGTCCAGCACTGTGCCTATTGGCTCTCTCCTCTCACTTACTGCTCTCACAGGCTTTGCTGAGGCAGCGGGAACCATTGGCATTCACCTCTGTCAGTCAAATCCTATGACAACGGAGCAGGGGGCAGGACAGGGCTGAGCCACACTGCCTGTATCTATAAACGCAGGCAGTATAGCTCAGGAGAAAGCCTGCACGAGTACCCCCATAGCAAGCGGCTTGCTATGGGGGAACTCTCAGAAGAGCAGGAGCCAGGAGCGCCATCGGAGGACCCAAGAAGAGGAGGTTCCAGGCTGCTCTGTGCAATGGAATTGCACAGAACAGGTAGCTGTAGACCTATTTGTAAACTATTTTTTAAAAATAATAATCACTTTAACAGCCATTAACCACCATATTCTTATGCATTGTCGTCTGCTTATTGTCAGTGCTCTGTTTCTTCAATACCTTGTGAATTTATAATGAATAATTCTAAATGTATGTACATACATGATCTTTGTTTCTTAGTGCAATGCTTTTGCAATTGATGTTAACACTTTGTGGTAAAATATCATGTCTTTTCATTTCTTCCACAAACCATTCCACTCTGGTAATTATTTGCTGTTGAGTTAGGCCGTCTAAACTCTCAAATCTTTTCAGTGGCTTCCCAGTGAAACCTGGGTAGGACAGAAGAAAAACACACAAGTCTGAGCATTATAATCACACAGGAAATAGAGCACTTCACTGCAAAATAAATCATTGTCAACCATGTATGATACTTTGTGCAATACCAGCTGGATAACAAAGCTTATAAATTTGCGTAGTCATTATTCAAAATACACATTGCATATTATTCTCTAAACACATTTGTTCACATTATTCTTTAATAAAGAATATTTCTCCCAAATGAATAACAAGTGTTTTGTTTTTGTCTTTTTTTTATCCTGAAGCATGAGTACATTTTAAACCTTTCCCACCTTTAACACTAATTCTGGTACCCTGCTCATAAATTATACTCACCTGCTTTATAAGGTTCATAGGCTGAACCAGGCTCAACATATCTGCAGTCAAACTTTGAGGTTGCAAGATGTAAATCAGCTTTGGGGGATACCACTGGATATATATTGCAACAACTACAATTTTGTAAAGTGAATAAGTTGTTAAAATTGTTGTCGTATATAGAAGTGCTGAAAGTTATAACAGAAGCACAGTCAAACACCTTACAGTGCCACTTATTCTGCACTTTGTTCATTTTCGTGTTTGCTATGAATATAGGTTTACTTTAAGAAATGAAAAGCTAGAGATTTGCATTTGTCCCCCAGACACACAGAAACCAGGACAGCATCAAAACCTGGGATAATGTACTAGGTTTTACAGACGTTTTGGGTGCACATCGGAATCTGACACACATATTCCCATACCTTTAGCAGGACTGAGGGTAGGAATTACTACAGTCTGCACTACTAATGTATCATCTCTACAGATTTATGCATGGAACAGAATATATTGCACACTACACATTCAGCCACTGCAAAATTCGGGTTCTGGTTATAGTATCTGTGCCCTCCCACATGGAAGAAAAATATATTTGAAATATATTTTAAAAATATTCTTCCCAAATATATTGACATATATATAAAATGCTACAATTTTGGCCATATTCTATATATATATACAGTTGCAAGAAAAAGTATGTGAACCCCTTGGGATTACGTGGAGTTTTGCATGAATTTGGCATAAAATGTGCTCTGAACGTCATCTAAGTTACAACAATAGAAGAACACAGTCTGCTGAACATAATACTACACAAACATTAGATGTTGCCATCGTTTAATTGCACATAACATGTAAACATTCACAGTGCAGGGAGGAAAAAGTATGTGAGGCCCTAGCTTAATGACTTCTCCCAGAGCTAATTGGAGCCAGGAGTGAGCCAACCTTGACTCCAATCAGTGTGATGATATTGGATGTGTTGCTGACAGCTGTCCTGCCCTTAAAAAACACACACCTGTTTTGGGTTTACTGGTTTCAAGAAGCACTGTGTGATGTGAACCATGCCTCGCAGAAAAGAGCTCTCAGAAGACCTACGATCAAGAATTGTTGACTTGCATGAAGCTGGAAAGGGTTACAAAAGTATCTCCAAAAGCCTTGATGTTCATGTGTCCACGGTAAGACAGACTGTCTACAAATGGAGAAAGTTTAGCACTGTTGCTACTCTCCCTAGGCATGGTCGTCCTGTAAAAATGACTGCAAGAGCACAGCGCAGAATGCTGCATGAGGTAACGAAGAATCCCAGAGTGTGAGCTAAAGACCTACAGAAATCTCTGGCACATGCTAACATTTTTGTTGACACATCTACAATAAGGAAGACATTAAACAAGAATGAAGTACATGGGAGGACACCACGGAGGAAGCCATTGCTGTCCAAAAAGAATATTGCAGCAAGTTTGAAGTTTGCAAAAGAGCACCTGGATGTTCCACAGCACTACTGGCAAAATATACTGTGGACAGATGAAACCAAGATTGAGTTGTTTGGGAAGAACACACAACACTATGTGTGGAGAAAAAAAGGCACAGCACACCAACATCAAAACCTCATCCCCACTGTAAAACATGGCGGACGGAGCATCATGGTTTGGGGCTGCTTTGCTGCCTCAGGGCTGGATGGATTGTTGTCATTGATGGGAAAATGAATTCCAGAGTTTATCAAGACATTTTGCAGGAAAACGTACGACCATCTGTCCGCCAACTGAAGCTCCGCAGAGGATGGGTGATGCAACACGACAATGACCCAAAGCATACAAGTAATTCAACAAAACAATGGCTGCAACAGCACAGAATACGCCTCCTGGAGTGGCCCAGTCAGAGTCCTGACCTCAACCCGATTGAAATGCTGTGGCATGACCTTAAGAGAGCGATTCACACCAGACATCCCAAGAATATTGCTACACTGAAACAGTTTTGTGAAGAGGAGTGGTCCAAAATGACTCCAGATCGTTGTGCAGGTCTGATCTGCAACTACAGGAAACGTTTGGTTGAGGTTATTGCTGCCAAAGGAGGGTCAACCAGTTATTAAGTCCAAAGGTTCACATACTTTTTCCTCCCTGCACTGTGAATGTTTACATGTTATGTGCAATTAAACCATGGCAACATCTAATGTTTGTGTAGTATTATGTTCAGCAGACTGTGTTCTTCTATTGTTGTGACTTAGATGACGTTCAGAGCACATTTTATGCCCAATTCATGCAAAACTCCACGTAATCCCAAGGGGTTCACATACTTTTTCTTGCAACTGTATATATATATATATATATATACACATATACATACATAACATACTACATTTCAAATATACTGTATGTCTTTAAAAATACAAATCTACATTTTTGGAATGCATTTACAAATATATGTAAAAATATATGTTACAATGACTTTTTTATATGTTAAAAAAGATGTGAAGAATATATTTTAAAAAAATCTTCCGACTGTTTCTATGGAAAAAGCTACCATTTTGAAAGGATACGAAAGAAAAAATAAGCCATGTGATTTATGACACAAGGAGAAAGGAAGGTCTTCACTTCCTTGCTGAATTCCAATCTGAAAGCAAGTCTGCCTCTTATTGGATCTTATTGGCATATGACTTGGTGGGATCCGATAATCTTCCACCAACCAATGAACTCTCAAGGCAACAATAATTTAAATATTTCCAAAGGGCAGCAGTAAATGCTATTGATCTCCCTAGATAACCACAAATTATAATATCCTCCTGCACTTCTTATCAGATCTTAGTGGAAGATCCTAGTAGGATTGGATAGTCCTCTACCAGCCAATTGCTGCATACAGTATACAAGTAGTGTAATACCAGTCAGCTTTATAATATACATTATCTGCCTGCAATAAATTATGATAATCCTCCAACAGGCAGCAGTAAATGATACTTATCTCCCTAGGTAACCACAAATTATAATATCTTCCTTTCCCTCAAGCAGAAAATTACAATAATTCTCTTAGGTAGCAATTAATTTTTAATGTTTTCTTCCAGGCAGCAACAAACTAAAATTAATCTTCCCTCTGGTAACAAAAAAATTTATAAATACTCCCCAGGCAGCAACTAATTATAAAACTCCCCTGAAGGCAGCAATAAATATTAATAATCTCCCTATAATGTATACCCTTCCCCCCATCCTCCTCTTCCCTACTGGCAGTGATAGACTGGACCCCTAGCCAGCTTAGTATAAAGATAACCAGCTACATTTGTCAATTACATAATTCTGTGTAGTATTCCAGGTTCTGGTCACTGACTTGTGTAGGATGATGTGAGCAGTAGAATCTTCTCTCCTTCAGTGGTAATTTTGTTGATGAAAATATCTTCATTATAGTTTTCATCAGTGGCATGTTTTAGTGATGAAAACTGAATGAAAATCAATTTGAATTTTTGTCAACGAATGAAAACTGAACAAAAATGTGAGGGAAGGACATTTATCCACGTGAACTTCCTTGGAACCCTCCCTGTAAAGCCTGCAAACCACGTAGTGAATGTTTCCCCTCCCAGCAAGGTAGCAGTGCTTAGTGACATGCTTACAACCTCCCCAGACCACCCAGTTCTCTGCACTCACCCTGTGCATTCCCTCATTCCCATAAATGATAAGATGTTATTAGATTTTTACTTCAGGAGTATATAATGAGTTTGAAAATTCTAGAGAAATGCTTAAATAATGCATTACGATTTAACTAAACATATTAGATTTTAGTCGATTAAAATACAACTAAAACTAAAACAATTCAGATAACTAAAATAGGACTAAAACTAAAATGGCAATTTAGTAAAGAGTATGGCTAAAGCTACAATTTGATTTCAAGATTAACACTGCTCTCCTGGTATTGACAAGTCCGATGGCAAGTCCTTATACCTCCCACTTTTGCTCTGCTGGGAACACAACTGTGGAGGAGGCTTGGCACAAGTAACCCATACTTCAGATTTCCTCCAGTCATTTCCATAGTGAAACAGCCTGCCCACTCCAATTTGTTAGTAATCTAGTGATTTAGGAACCCATTTTGCCTGATTGTTTCTAATGCTACACATGCTTTCCCAAACAAACCCATTGGAAGCTTCTTGTTGTCTCTTACATAAATTCCGATATACTGTATCAATGTGTCAGTAATTACCAGTTTCTTACAGCCAGTATTCACATGTATATCTTGAAGACCAAACATTTTAAATCCGTATTTTTTGCTAGAAAATTACACATTACCCTCAAAATATATATATATATACATATATATATATATATATATATATATAAATATATATATATATATATATATATATATATATATATATATAAATATATATAATATTTTTCTTTTTTTTGGCAAAGACCCTAGAGCAGTGGTTCTTAACCTTTTTGGAGGTACTGAACCCCACCAGTTTCATATGCGCATTCACCGAACCCTTCTTAATTGGAAAAATAAAATATGATTTTTAAAATTCAAAACATAGGTATATATTTATACATAGGTGCACAAAATGAACAAAACCATTAAGAACAAAGAACAAAACCATTAAAACATGATTTTCACACAAAAACAAAATAATGAATATTTACCGCAAATCAGTGTGACTTCTGCTGTTGTCTTTCAGAGGCCAGTTCAGAAATGCACGGCATTACCTTGGCAAGTGCCACTCTCATGTCAGTTTCGCAAAACAAAGTCTGTTCCTTTTCTTCGTCTTTATGTCCAGCATCCTCGAAAAGGATTGCTCGCAAAGATATGTTGTAACAAACGGTATGAAAATTCATCCCCCATAGTAATTCATCCCCCATATAGTAATTCATCCCCCATATAGTAATTCATCCCCCATAGTAATTCATCCCCCATATAGTAATTCATCCCCCATATAGTAATTCATCCCCCATAGTAATTCATCCCTCATAGTAATTCATCCCCCATATAGTAATTCATCCCCCATAGTAATTCATCCCCCCATATAGTAATTCATCCCCCATATAGTAATTCATCCCCCCTATAGTAATTCCTTCCCCATATAGTAATTCATCCCCCATATAGTAATTCATCCCCCATAGTAATTCATCCCCCATATAGTAATTCATCCCCCATAGTAATACATCCCCCATATAGTAATTCATCCCCCATATAGTAATTCATCCCCCATATAGTAATACATCCCCCATATAGTAATTCATCCCCCATATAATAATTCATCCCCCATATAGTAATTCATCCCCCATAGTAATACATCCCCCATATAGTAATTCATCCCCCATATAGTAATTCATCCCCCATATAGTAATACATCCCCCATATAGTAATACATCCCCCATATAGTAATTCATCCCCCATATAATAATTCATCCCCCATATAGTAATTCATCCCCCATATAGTAATTCATCCCCCCTATAGTAATTCATTCCCCATATTAATTCATCCCCCATATTAAGTCCCCAAGTCCCCCGTGTCAATTCACTTACCTTTGCTCCGCGCGTTCCTCTCGCTGTATTCCCGCGCCGTTCCGGTCTTCAGGGCGGACTGTGAGAGGAGCCTAGCTCCTCTCACGTTCGTCACGCTGCCCCGCCTACACACATTCTGACAGCCAATCACTGGCTATCAGGATGTGAGTGGCAGCGAGACTGGCCAATCATTGCATTTGAGTCCCTGTCGCCCGAGAGGAGGGAGGGGAGCGGGCGCCCGGCACACAAGAGCCACGGCTTGCCGACCACTGGGCATGTCATCACAAATCATATGAGTCGGGTGTGGGTCACCTCCGCCGAACCCCCGAGACTGACTCACCGAACCCCTGGGGTTCGATCGAACCCAGGTTAAGAACCACTGCCCTAGAGAATGAACGGGCGATCATTGCATTTTTTTATGGCACATGGTATTTGCACAGCAGTTTTTCAAATGCAATTGTTTTGGGGAAAAAAATACACTTTAGTGAACTAAGAAAAAAAAAACACTTTATATACCTAATTTTTTTTGTAAAATATGGAATAGGACGTTACAGCGAGTAAATAGATACCTAAAATGTCATGCTTTAAAATTGTGCACACTTGTGGAATGTCGACAAACCACAGTACTTAAAAATCTCTATAGGCGATGCTTTAAAAATGTTTAAAGGTTACCTGTTTAGATTTACAGAGGAGGTCTAGCACTAGAATTATTGCTCTTACTCTAACATTCACCACGATACCTTACATGTGTGCTGCGAACACCGTTTACATATGTGTGCACAAGCACAGAGAGATGGGGGCGCTTTACTTTTTTATTTTTTTTTTTTTACACTGTCCCTTTGATTTTTTTTTCACTTGTTTTCCTATTAAAAAAAATTTAAACACCCCTTGTAATAGAAATATGCATGACACGTTCTCCTTAAGAAGAGATCTGCGGTCAAAAAGACCCCAAATCTCTTCTTTACCTTTTAAAAGCAAAAGATCAAAAACATTTTTTTTTACTTTTGCTTTAAAAAAAATTGTTTTCTTCCGCTGCCGACTGGATATGATGGCTTGACATCGCTCAGGTCCACCATCATGATAGAGGCGATCAAAGACCATAGATTCTTTCATCACCTCCATCTTTAGTCATTTGAATCATTTCTCAGGCCCTCCAATTTTAACTGTAAAGCTTAGTTCACACTGGCTTTAAAAGCAGGCGTTTGAGGGGCGTTTTTAATGCTTCTCAAACCCCTATGGAAATGATACTATGGGCAGCACACAGTGCTGTTCACATGTTCACATTATCAGAACATGAAGCATTAGCGTTGCGTCACTTCAAAATTGAAGCCCTATGTTGAGTCAGGAGGAGTTTGAAGCTTTTCAACTTCTCCCATTAAAGTCTATGGTGACTCTCCTCAAATGCCCTGGTAGGCGTTTTTGGGGCGTTTGCAGCGCGGTTGCAGTGAATTAATACCATTAATTATAGGCGTTTGTGTTGCAGTTTTAATGTTTGTAAACTGCCTCAAAACCGCGCATAAGGTGTTTGGGGAGCGTTTTTAACGCTTGGAAACCTCCAATACTACAGCTCATTAACATGTGTTAGTAAAACCGTACATACCATCACAGCTACTTTGTGCATCCAGGTGAATTATACCTTGTTTTTTTCAGGACAAATTGGGCTTTCATTTGGTTGTAAATGGTAATGGATATCTTTTGATTTTTTTTTTTATTATCAAAGGAAAACTGGCCCAAAATAGTAAAAAAAATAAAAAATTTTTTAAATTTAGCTGTGTGTTTCTTGTTACTACCATAGCCTATCATCAAAGAACAACCCAAAATACATTTTACAGCTCTTGACGATTGCAGCGATACCATATGTGTGTATGTTATTTGTTGTTTGTACCCGTAATACAGCCCAGAAACAATAGAGCACTTTTTTTTTTTACCTAAAACACACTGACAGTGACACTAACTGACACTGATACCAATTTTTTTAAAAGTCCTTACCTTTGACCCTGACCTTTTGACCTTGACATTTGACCCTGACCTTGACCCAAACACTTACCCTGGCACTGAACTAGATCAAACCTTGATCTAGGTATTTTTTCTTTATTTTTTTCTTTTATTTTTTAATATTTCTTTATCTTTTTCTTTTTTTTTTTTTTTTTCACAAACATTTTTTTCCCTCTATGCAAGGAGTTAGAGACATACAATGTATCTCTCTCCTCCACTCATAGAGAGGAAAAAAAAAACACAAGGGGGCCGGGCTGTACAGTGACTGATCACTGTGATAACCAATCAGAGGCTATTACAGCGATCATGTGACCCAGAATCGAGAGTCCCGGGTCCTGATCGTTAGAACGAGACCTGGGGCTCTCAGTGACACGCCGGTCTTTGTGCTGGGAGTGCGGTGTACGGCGCGCTCCCAGAACAAAGACAGGTACGCAAATATGCGGCCACACGGAAAAAAACCCAGTTTTGTGAGGCCACATATTTGTGTTACGTCGGCGTCAAGGGGTTAAGGATGATCATATGCATTACAATCTGACTATTATTTTGCTCTTAAAGCTGAACTAAACCCTCTGAAATACCTCCACCATCCAGGGATATAGGGGTTACATTCTTTGTCAACCACTGTCATCTTATCCTGGGGTGCTGGTTTTTCAGCCTCTTGATTTATCACAGGGGGGAGGGTGACATTATCCCCCATATGTGCACAGGAATCTGTTGTTCCAACACAGTGGGAATCCATGCTGAGCTGTGTGCATTTAATAGAAGACTGCAAGCAGCCAGGAGTTTGTTATTGCCTATCTCTTCTGCAATAAAGAGCTGCCTGTTCTCAGTCTTTTAATACATAAAGTGATACTAAAGCTAAAAACATTTTTTTAAAAAAACAATGCATTTCTTGCAATAAGGTAAAAAAAATTCTATTTCTGTGCCCCCTCCCCCTTCCTTGTGTGAAGCGGAAGAGAGGGGAGAGTAGATCCAGCGCTGTACATGGCTGCATCTTTTCTCTCCTCTCTTCCTCTTCACACAGCTTTGGCTGCTGTCAATCAAATGTAGTAAGGAGGAAGTGGGGCGGGGCTAAGTCCCGCTGTGTAAGTCTATGCAGCACAGCTCCATAGACACACAGCTCTGGAGTGCACAAACACTGTGTGCCTCCATAGCAAACGGCTTGTTATGGGGACACATGAAGAACAGGGTCGCTCTGTGCAATACCACTACACAGAGCAGGTGTGTATAACATGTTCGTTTTAACTGAAAAAAAATGTTGAGTTTAGTAACACTTTAACCACTTGCCCTCCAGAGGATTTACACCCCTTCCTGGCCAGGCCATTTTTTGCGCTACGACGTTGCATTATTTTAATTGACAATTGGTCATGCAACGCTGCACCAAAATTTAATTTATGTCCTTTTTTCCTACAAATTGAGTTTTCTTTTGGTGGTATTTGATTGCTTGTGTTTTTTTATTTTTTGGGCTATAAAAAAAGATAATTTTGAGAAAAAAAACAATATTTTTACTGTCCAGTAAAAAAATCAAAAAATCAAATTTTGTCATAAATTTAGGCCAAAATGTATTCTGCTACTTGTCTTTGCTAAAAAAAATCCCAATATGTGTAAATGAATTGGTTTACGTGAAAGTTATAGCATTTACAAATGGTGGTATATATACTGGAATTTATTTATTTTTACTAGTAATGGCGGCGATCAGCGAGGACTGCGAGACTGCAGTGGACATTCTGACACTGGGGGGAACTGACTTGGTGTCACTGAAATCCCCAGTGACACCAATACAGTGATCAGTGCTAAAAAAAAAGCACTGACACTGTACTAATGGCACTGGGCAGGAAGGGGTTAACATGAGGGGCGATCAAAGAAATAATTTTGTGCAGGGAGATAGGGGGCCGTGTGTGTGTGTGTGTGCTTCACTGTAAGCACACTGCTCTGGCTGGCTGTGCTGAGCTGACAAGGAGGAGGACTGTTAGTAAACAAAGCAGTCCTCCTCCCCTTCGGAGATGCTCGGTAATCACTGGCTGCCGGTGGGTAATCACCAGCCGAGATCCGATGATTGACGGCGGCGATCGTGCAGGCGCCCCCTACCCAGAGACACAAAATCACTTATATATAGTAAAAAGAAAATTTATTGGCCAATGAACAGAGTAACACTCACAAACACAGTGCACAGGAATAATCGCTATGCCATTATGTATGTTTTTTTTTTTTATGTAGGCTCAGGGGCGGACTGACAACTCATGGGGCCCCCGGGCAATAGGGGATCATGGGACCCCTGTGTCCTTGCCCAAACTCAAAAAAGCCTATGAAAAAGGTACTAGGGGCATCTCATGGGGCCCCCTACTGACCCCGGGCCCTCGGGCGATGCCCGAGTTTCCAAATGGTCAGTCCGCCCCTGTGTAGGCTTTATGTGTGCTGTAATTGCACATTTATAGATTTGTTTGCACAGCACTTTATGGTATTATACATTAATGATGTGGAAACACATGACAGTCGCTAACGGCAACAAATACAGTGGGGAAAATAATTATTTGATCCCCTGCAGATTTTGCAGGTTTGCTCACTTACAAAGAAATGAAGGGTCTATACTTTTTTTTATCATAGGTGTAGTCTAAATGATTGAGACAGAATATCAACCAAACATCCAGAAAAAACGCATGATACAAATGTTAGAAATTGAGTTGCAGTTCAGTGAGTAAAATAAGTATTTGATCCCCAAGCAAAACATGACTTACTACTTGGTGGAGAAACCCTTGCTGGTAAGCACAGAGGTAAGATGTTTCTTGTAGCTGGTTACCAGGTTTGCACACCTCTCAGGAAGGGTTTTGGTCCACTTTTCTGTACAGATCTTCTCTAAATCTTTAAGGTTTCCTGACTGTTGCTTGGCAACTCAAACTTTCAGCTCCCTCCATATATTTTCTATAGGATTAAGGTCTGGAGACTGACTATGTCACTCCATGACCTTAATGTGCTTCTTCTTGAGCCACTCCTTTGTTGCCTTGGCAGTATGTTTTGGGTCATTGTCATGCTGGAAGACCCATCCACGACCCGTCTTCAGTGTTCTGGCTGAGGGAAGAAGGTTCTCATCCAAGATTTTAAAATACATGGCCCATCCATTGACCTCCTCAATGTGGCAGAGTTGGCCTCTACCTTTAGCAGAGAAAAAACCCCAAAGCACAATGTTTCCACCTCTGTGCTTGACTGTAGGAATGGTGTTCTTAGGGTCATAGTCAGCATTTTTCTTCCTCCAAAGACGACGAGTCGAGTTAATGGCAAAGAGCTCAATTTGGTCTCACCTGACCACAGCACTTTCTCCCAATCCTTCTCTGAATCATTTAGATGTTCATTGTCAAACTTCAGACGGGCTTGTACATGTGCGCTCACCAATCAAAAGTTGCAAATAATGTGTTGAAAAATATTGCTGGTAGCCCAACTGACTGCCTACAGTAAATTTGGTTGACATGCTTTAACATGCAAGATTCCATGGGGCTGCACTTATAAAAAATGGGCATTCAGCTCCAGAGTGAGCTTGCTTGGGTGCCCCCATAGCAAACAGCTTGCTCTGGGGGCACTTGGCAGGAGGGAGCACCAGCAGGGAACCTGAAAAGAGGAGGATCTGGGCTGCTCTGCGCAAAACCACTGCACAGAGCAGGTAAGGATGACATGTTCATTATTAAATAAAGAAAAAAAAAGATGCCCTTAACCACTTGCCACCCATGCTATAGCTGAAAGGTGGCTATAGCATGGTTGTCCAGGTTTGGGAGGACATCTATTGACATAGAGTCAATAGAGTGCCCCACGCCCTTTCACGAATTGGGCACTCTGTCCTTCACTGTCCTTCAGACACAGCTCATCACAGATCACAGTAGAGGGCCAATCACAACAACACTTTAACATGTGATCAGCTGTGTCCAGTCATTGTAAACAGACTTGCCGGTTATTGGCAGTCCTTTCCTCATGCGTTGTCACAGCATGAGGGGAGGAGAGCCGGTAACCAGCAATTCACACAGGGGACATTTACACTGATAATCAGGGCACTGACCATCAGTGCCCTGATTATCAGTTCAGATCCATCAGTGCACTGATTATTAGTTCAGATCCATCAGTGCACTGATTATCAGTACAGCCCCATCAATGCCCTGATTATCAGTACAGTCTGTCAGCACCCATTGGTGCAGCCTATCATTGCCACCTATCAGTGCCTCCTCATCAGTGCCCATCAATGCAGCCTATCAATGCACATCAATGAAGAAGAAAAATTACTTATTTGCAAAATGTTACACCAGAAAGCAAGAAAACATTTTTTTTGTTTGTTTAGCAAAACATTAAAAACCCAGTAGTGATTAAATACCACCAAAGAATGTTCTGTCGCAAAAAAAATAATAAAAATTTAATTTGGGTACAGCGTTGCCTGACCATACAATAGTCGTTCAAAGTGTGACAGTGCTGAAAGCTGAAACCCGGCCTTGGCAGGAAGGGGGTGAAAGTGTCCAGTAGGCAAGTGGTTAATATCACTTTAATTAAATAATATTTCCAATTACTTTTTTTACACTGTTTTGTAATGTCACATTTGACAAAAAAGTTGATGTTATGCTTTAAATAGAGACAGACTAGAACTGAGCGGTCATGATATGCTTGAAATGTGTTTCAAAAACATTTATCACCTACAGCACAAGAATCCTCTATTAAGATGAAGCAATTACAGCAAAAACGTTCCACATTTCTTGAAATAATTTCTTCTCAAATGGCATAATTTCAGAACAGATAAAAGACTGTGCTTGGAGGTATTTGTTCACCTGCATAAGAGAGCAGTGGGAAATCAATGTGTGATCTCCCGATTATACTCAGCAGTCTAAAACTCACTTAAGTGAAACATTCAGCTATCATGATTTATTGAAAAAAACACAAACAAATTAGTTTCTGCCTCTGTGTTATTAAAAATGTTTGCTGCCAGTAAATGTGCTTTTCCAGCCTGGCTGATTCTAGAGCCCAGTCTTACAGAACTATCTCGAGGATAGAGTAATACTTTAAATTTAATTGTAACTGTGTGATGGTGAAAATATATTGGCATAATGAAAGTCGGTTGTCATGTCATGTCAAGCATATTGAAGACAATATTTCATTATGTCAGCAATGTGTCTTGTTCATTTTGTCTGCAATGCACATTTTTTTTAAATCGCTTCATCCATAAAAGAAAAATAATTAGACTGAAAGAAAAATGTATATATGGACTCTGTCTGAACCCAAAATGCAGGTCACGCTAGCTTTGTAATGTAGGTACCAGATGTTGATCAAAAGAAAAATGGGTATTTTTTTTCGTAATAGATAGGCATGGAAAGAAAAACCATTTAACATTTTCAGGGAAAACTTTGAATTTCTAACACTCTTGGAATTCAAATGTACTAATTTCAAATGTTGGTGAAATCCATATTAGACCTTGATTTAAACTTCTCTTTAGGCATGTCTGAGTCAACTTTATGGGCATTGCTGTATTCTTCCTACATTCCTCCTCTAATCTGTCTTCATACTTTCCTATGCCATTTCATATGGCAAATACTTTACATAATAGTTTAGACATTGCTTTTCTTCTCTGACTAAACAACTTGAAGATGGAATCTTCTTGAAAGTGCACTTTACAGATTCATGGCAAAGAGCATGAGATACTTTAAAACTAGATGAAGAACTAATATAGGCCTTTAAGGGCTCCCGATTGATGGGTGCAGGCCATTCTCCCTTCCTGAGAGTTTTGTCAGCAAGGGCACCAAGGTTTGGCTTGAAAGCAGAATGAGTACCCATGTAAATGAGTTCTAGGGGTGGCAGTCCTGTTCTCACCCTACATATGATAGGCAAGGAGGAGCTGGTTCAGGAGCACAGAAGGCCACTGAGAGCTGAGTGAGAAGGGACAGCTAAAAATCTATTGAGGGATCAACACTCCAAACAAATGGAATACCACTTAAAACTCTTTTTCAGCATTGTTCAATGCAGAAATGTGAGTTTGGTCAGTAGTTAGACATGTGCACTCTCCACTGATCATCATGGCTATAGCTACTGGTGTGGGAGGAACTGTCAAGTAGGCTGTAAGGGGCCCCATGATTTCTAAAGGTAGTCATGATGCTTCCCCCCAAGATAGTGTATCAGTTTTGTTGTAATTCCCTTTCAGCAACAAGGATGTTCCTGATGACAGCTGGGACTTGACCACTATCTGACAATCGATCAATAATAACTTTCAGCTCTGATGCCTTCTAAACTTGGTGTTGTCAACTTATGGTGCCACTATATGTGTGTGATAGAGTCTGGGCCCAAGAAGACAAAGTTGCTTTGTGACCATGGAATTGGTACTACATGACCAAACGTTGAGCTATCAGCACCCCTGTTTTCAAGTTAACCACTTGGCCTCTGGAAAGTTTTTCCCCCTTCACAACTTATAATCTTATAATAAAAGCAGAATTGCGCTATGGGGGCCTCCTCTTTCCTTTTGCATTTCTTAAGACAGTAGGATATGTTGAATGCATGACCTGCAGTAAAGGAAAGAAGGTAGATACCATTATCTACCACTAGACAAAGCATTGTTTGACCTAGTTGTGAGAGCAAAGGGTCCATCTAATCTGGTGAGTGTGGTCAAAAGGGGAGTCACGAATTGAAGAGCACTTTAAAGAGCACCAGTCACTATTGACATACCAGTACATCACATGGCCTGGCCGTGCCACCCATTAGCAATATATGTACTGTTAAGGGGTGGCAAGTGGTTAAAGCTGAACTCTAGACAGATGTAAAAAACACAAATTAATGGAGCACTGTAATCAATAATACATCATTATATAGATTTTTAAATGCAAAGTGTATCTGAATTCGACTGGTTAAGAGCCTCTTACAGGCCCTGTATTGCAGGCTGGAGTGTGGGAGGAAGAAGAAGTACAAGAATTCATTCAGCTTTTGAGCTGACAAGATGCATGTTGATAGGAGAAGATAGCGGAGTGACAGTAGAGATGAGCTCATCACTGTGCTGAGAGGGCTAAATGATGCTGGTCATTGGAATGAAGACATCTAGCGACAGAAGAAAGTACTGTAGGGGAAATCTCTGGATTGAAGGTAAATATTGCAACAACAGATGGGTCTTTATCTTGTTGTTATTTTTGTCTACAGTTCTGCTTTTACGTTAAAGGTACATTAAATTCTATTTGTGTTGATTTGATAAAACGTTGTAATCCCTCTAGCTCGGCCTTTCTCAACCTTTTTAACTTGAAAAGACTTTCCAGGCTCAGGGAACGCCTAATGATAATTACTATATCTACAGCTCACAGTACAATAGTGTGATGATCATTGGGAAGAACACTTCTTACAATTGTGGTCATTGGAAATAATCCCCCCTTACAGAACAAAAAAAAAGATCATTGGTGTCAGTGGTTTCTTATCTCAGAGGCAGCAATTGCCCATTGCTCAAGGAATCCCTGGCAACCACTGGAGGAACCTTAGGATTCCACAGGACTTTGGTTGAGAAAGGCTGCTCTAACTAGTTGTATGTATAAATTTCATGGCATCTGGACACTTTGTGATAGGTATGAGGCTTTTAAGTTAAGGGTTAAAAAAGACCATAGCTTATTTGTAAAGTAATAGAACTCTCTTATAACTATCTAGTTACATAGAAATCATTTTCCCCAGCTGTCGGTCTAAGAAAATATAGGTGTTAATAAATGCTTCAAACCTGCTGCAATTGATCAGCATAATGCAGACGCCAATGATCTGAGCCCCCACAGAGGTTCCATGTGGAAATGCATTTAGATGTCCAATACGTGAAAGCACTTGAAGTAGTCATCGTTTAACAAAGTACGTTCGTTTAATTGTATGTTGAAGCAAACTTTATGAAACAAATTATCAGAGAGAATTATGATTGCTATTTTAGATTCACCTGCTATGTTTGTTACCATAGTCACTAGGTTCTAACAAGTTGACTGTTAAAATATTAAATAAAAGTGATAAAATTAAAATAACTTTGTACTTATTTTACCAACTTATGTAACTTATATAACATTTTTTCCGTAGCACTTTATAGATAACAATGAACTAGTCACATGAGTGCCATCTGATAAGTTATCTCAGAATCCATAGTCCCTATTACAACCATATACATGGGACCAGTTTAGGGTCAGAGTAAGTTAACCTGCTAATATGCAAATGCTGACACAGGAACAACATAAAACCCAATGCAGGAAACCCATTAGCCACTGAGCAGCCCCACAGCAAATATTACTCACCAGCCACTTTATTAGGTACACCAGTTCAATTGCTTGGTAACACAAATTGCTAATCAGTCAATCACATGGCAACTCAATGCATTTAGGCATCTAGATGTGGTGAAGACGGCTTGCTGAAGTTCAAACCGACCATCAGAATGGGGTATAAAGGGGATTTAAGTGACTTTGAATGTGGCATGGTTGTTGGTGCCAGATGGGCTAGTTTGAGTATTTCAAAAACTGCTGATCTTGGATTTTCAGGCCCAATCATCTCTACTGTTAACAAAGAAAAAGATAAAATATCCAGTGAACGGCTGTTGTGTAGACAAAAATGCCTTATTGATGTCAGAGGTCAGAGGAGAATGGGCAGACTGGTTGCTGCGACATTAAGCTGGTAGGGTCAGAATTTGGTGTAAACAACATGAAAGTAAGAATTGAGGAGCAGGGCCCTCCTATCCCTCTTGTATTGAACTGTATTGTTGCTGTATTGTCTCCCATTATATTGTAAAGCGCCGAGCAAACTGTTGGCGCTATATAAATCCTGTATAATAATAATATATAGATACATACCTCTTAGATTGTAAGCTCCAAGGAGCAGGGCCCTCCTATCCCTCTTGTATTGAACTGTATTGTTGCTGTATTGTCTCCCATTATATTGTAAAGCACTGAGCAAACTGTTGGTGCTATATAAATCCTGTATAACAATAATAATAATAATCCATTCTGTCTTGTATCAATGATTCAGGCTGGTGGTGGTGGTGTAATGATGTGGGGGATATTTTCTTGGCACTAGCAAAGTATACCTAATAAAGTGGCCGGTGAGTGTATAATTCCTTACTTTAAATTAAAAATCTGATTTTCTAACAAAACACATTCTATTCCAGTCCATGAAATGTTAAAATGTTTATATAGTGCATAATTAGGATTTTGTGTTAATGAAATCATAATCCTCCAAGAGCAGACTGCAGTTACTATACAAGATAAAATTGACAAGATGGGCAGTATAGTGGCCTAGTCGCTCGCACCTATACCTTGCAGAACTGGGGTGCATGGAGTTTACTTGTTCTTCCTGCGTTTGCATGAGTATTCTGGCTTTCTCCAGCACTCCAATGACATTGAAGTAGGTTAGTTGGCTTCTGTCTACACTGACACTAGTATGCATCATGACAGTGTTGCTCCTTATCACGCTGTTAGAAGGGTTAAAGGTCATCCAGGGTCCTCACTTATGCAGGTTAAGGGGCTCTGGGTCTTGCAATGTTCTCCTAGATTGGTAACTCCTGGATTGGGTCCACATTTTCCAGGAAACTAGCATTCTGATCATGTAGGTGTGCACTGCCTTAAGTCAAGGGACTGTCTATCGTTAAGGGTTCTTTTGCATGAGCAGTGTGTGAAAAGACACTAGAAAAGTGTGTTCTAGCCTCAAGGAGAGGCAATCTGACTAGGCTGTTGCCTGAAAGAGATATTAAGAGACACTGGGGTTGATTTACTAAAATTGAAGAGTGCAAAATCTTGTGCAGCTTTGCAGAAAAATCAATCAGCTTCCAGGTTTTATTGTCAAAGCTTAATTGAGCAAGCTGAAGTTAGAAGCTGATTGGCCACCATGCACAGCTGCACCAGATTTTGCACTCTCCAGTTTTAGTAAATCAACCCTAATGTGTAAATAGGCAGGAGCGTGTGCAGCCCAAGTTGAGGAGTTTGTTTGTCACAAGGCTCAATGAGAGTGGTGAGTCTGTGTGAAGATAGGTTCAGGGACTACGCAAAACTGGAAGTTTATGAAAAGCGCTACACTCAAAGGAACCCCACAGTGTGTCCAAATTGGCTATGCACATGTGTTGTTACATTCTGCATGCCAGTCCCCAGATAAGCAATTGGAGAAGGTTGAGGGAAGAGTAGGTGTCCTACCGCTTTAGAGATTTGCCAAAACCCCAAAAAAATATATGAAAAAGGGACTAATGCATATCAGACATTTCACATAGAATCCTTCTAGGATATTCTTGCTATGCGTAACAGTTGAATGGGCTTATTTTGTCAAAGTATTAGACATTTTCAAGCATTTTCCATGTGTCCAGAGAATTAACATTCAGTACAATAAAAAGTTAACATGCCTATTTACAAAACATTACACTGAGAAAAGCTGCTTCAATGGTAGATTTATGTTTTGACTTCATCAGTTGTAGCACAGTACATATGTGACTATGACGTTTTTGGAAAGCAGCAGGGGCTGATAACCTATAGCAGGGGTCTCCAAACTGCGGCCCGAGGGCTGGATGTGGCCCTTTGCTAGCCTTTATCCGGCCCTTGGGGCACTATTCCTCTAAATGATATGAAGCAGTATTCCTCCCACTGACACCAACCATGGGGCACTATTGATAACACTTATGTGGTACTATTCCTGCCATTAATACCAATGATGGGGCACTACTCTTCATCCTACTAACCACCATCCCTGAGGCCATGTTTATTCTCACTGATAATGGGCCCAAAACATTTTCTACCGCCAATGGCCACACTCCAGCCCTCTTATAGTCTGAAGGACCATAAACCGACCCTTTGTTTGAAAAGTTTGGCGACCCCTGACCTATAGAATAACTCCTTGAATGTCAAGCCTTAGTATAAAATGTTGCTTTGTTGCTCTAGAAACATGTCTGCCTAGATCCCGAAGGATACCATAGAATAGGTGTAGAACCTGAGCATCAGAAGTATTTCATTATTATAGACTGCACAAAACCTGAATTTCACAATATTGTTTACTGCCAGATTGTTTCTCCTGTGACCTGAGCTGTTTATTCATTGCTGCATATTATGAGGAGATAAGGTATTCATTGCTGCATATTATGAGGAGATAAGGAATTCATTTTCTAAGTCCTTAAAACTAATCTCTGGGTATGGATATTATTACAGAGAGGCATTCTTCCAGCTTGGAGCAATGTGAATATACATAGGCCATAACTTGCTGCCATTTTTGCTGCCTTCTGAGTCCCGTGCTGAGTTGCTGTCCTGATGCATAGTTAACACAGGCGGTAGCTCAGACAAAGGAACTGGAAGCAGCAATGGCAGCAAGGTATATCATATGTATAGTAAACAGTATGTATCAATACATTGATCCAAGCTGGAACAATGTAACAATACAATAATATCCATAATTGGAGTTCAGCTTTAAGGACCTATAAAATGAATTCCTTTTCTCCTCATAATATGCAGCAATTGAAAAAACAGCTCAGGTCACAGGAGAAACAATCTGCCAGCAAACAATATTATGTAAAAGTCACAGAACACCTTGCGTTTTGCAAGCATTGACTTCCAGATTTCCACCTCATCTAATCGGATAATGTTTTTATATACAGTATATACATACATGTATACTGTATATACAATGCATTCATAAACTATTCAGACCCCCTTCACTTTTTTCAAATGTGTTATGTTGTTGCCTGCTATTACAGTTGTTTACATTTTTTTTCTCATTAATTGACACTCAGCATTCCATAATGACAAAGTGAAAACAGAATTTTACAAATGTTTGTAAATGTATGAAAAAGGAAAGACTGAAATATCACATTAGCATAAGTATTAAGACCCATTGTAACAACACTTGAAATGGGCAGCACAGTGGCTAAATAGTTAGCACTTCCGCCTGGCAGTACTAGGGTCGTTGGTTCGAATCCCAGCCACGGCACCACCTGCCTGGAGTTTGCATGTTCTCCCTGTGCCTGCGTGGGTTTCCTCTGGGTACTCCGGTTTCCTCCCACATTCCAAAGACATGCTGGTAGGTTAATTGGATCCTGTCTAAATTGGCCCTAATATGTGTATGAATGTGAGTTAGGGACCTTGGATTGTACACCCCTTGAGGGTTAGGGACTGATGTGAATGTACAATATGTGTAAAGCGCTGTGTAAATTGACGGCACTATATAAGTACCTGAAATAAATAATAAATAAATAAATGTAGCTCAGGTAACTCCTATTTCTCTTGATCACTGCTGAAATGTACCTACACCTTGAATGGAGTAAACCTGTGCTAAATTAAATTGATTGGACATGATTTGGAAAGGCACATACCTCTCTATAAAAGGCATTACAGCTGTTAATGCACACTGTATCAGAACAAAAGCCAGGAGGTCAGAGGAACTACACAAAGACCTGAGAGACAGAATTATTTCAATGGTTGCAAAAAAAATTCTGTTGCACTGAAGGTTCCCAAGAACATGGCAGCCTCCATAACTCTCAAATGGAAGAAGTTTAGCAAAACTAGGCCTCAGTTCTAAACGTTATGTCAGGATGAAACCAGGCACCACTCATCACCTGCCCAATCTCAACAGTAAAGTATGGTGGTGGCAGCATCATGCTGTGGGGGTGTTTATCAGCAGCGATGACTGGTCTGGGTTAAGGAAAAGCTGAATGGAGCAAAGCACAGCGATATCCTCAATGAAACCCTGTTCCAAGGCACTTGAACCTCAGTCTGTGGTGAAGGTTCACCTTCCTACAGGACAACAATCCTAAGCACACAGCCAAGACAATACAAGGGTGCTTTAACCGCCTCCCACCCGCCATATAGTGCAATGACGGGTGCAAGGCGGTTCTCTTGTTCTGGGAGGACGTCATATGACGTCCTTCCATTCTAACTGCGCATGCTCGGACAACGCGGATCACCGATCAATGGAAAGAGCTGAAGATGTCGACTCGGTCATGTGATCAGCTGTGTCCAATCATGTAAACAGGGAAATGCCGGTTATCGGCATTTCTCTCCTCACGAGCTGTCACGCTGACAGCTCGAGAGGAGAGCCAGTAATCGGCATCCCTCAGAGGGGACATGTACACTGATCATCAGGGCACTGATGATCAGCGTACCCTGATGATCTGTGTAGCCCCAGCAGTGCCACTTGTCAGTGTCCATCAGTGCCAGCTGTCAGTGCTCATTCATGCCACCTGCCAGTGCCCATCAGTGCCACATCAATGCCACATATCAGTGCCCATCTGAGCTGTCTTTCAGTGTCACCCATCAGTCCCAGTCAGCGCCACCTATCAGTGCTGCCAATCAGTGCCACCTATCAGTGCTGCCAGTCAGTGTCGCCTATCAGTGCCAGTCAGTACCTCCTATCAGTGCCCGTCAGTGCTGTCTATCAGTGCTGCCTAACAGTGCCAGTCAGTGCCGCCTATCAGTGCCAGTCAGTGCTGCCTATCCATGCCACCTATCAGTGCCATATATTAGTGCTGCCTTTCAGTGCCCATCAGTGATGCCTGTCAATGCCCATCAGTGCCACCTACCAGTGCCTCCTCATCAGTGCCCATCAGTGCCACCTATCAGTGTCCATCAGTACAGCCTATCAGTGCCCATCACTGCAGCCTCATTAGCGCACATCAGTGAAGGAGAAAAATCATTTATTTACAAAATTTTATAACAAAAACTAAGAAAAAATGTTTTTTTTTTTCAAAATTTCCAGTGGATTTTGGTTTGTTTAAGAAAAAATAAAAAACGCAGAGGTAATTAAATACCACCAAAATAAAGCTCTATCTGTCACAAAAAAATGATAAAAATGGCATATGGGTACAGTGTTGCATGACCGCGCAATTGTCATTCAAAGTGCAACAGCGCAGAAAGCTGGAAATTGGCCTGGGCAGGAAGGGGGTATAAGTGCCCTGTAGGCTAGAGGTTAAGGACAACTCTGTGAATGTCCTAGAGTTGCTAGCCATAGTCTTGACTTGAACCCTATTGAACATCTCTAAAGAAAACTGAAAATAGCTGTTCACCGATGGTTCCCAGCCCACCTGACTGAGCTTGAGAGGATTTGCAAAGAAGAATGGCAGAAAATCCCACAATCCAGGTGTTCAAAGCTTGTTGCATCATACCCAAAAAGAATGGAGGCTGTAATTGCTGCCAAAAGTGCATCAACAATGTACTGAGTAAAGGGTCTGAATACGTAAGTACATGTGATATTTCAGTTTTTTTTCTTTTTAATAAATTCAGAGATATGTCTAAAATTCTGTTTTCACTGAGTGTAAATTAATGAGAAACAAATTAATCAGGCTGAAACATAAGAAAATGAAAAAAAGTGAAGGGGAGTGAATACTTTATGAATGCACTATGTAGAAATGCACTAGGAGCCACTAGAAAGATGCCCAGGGTTCCTTTCCCAGTAGTTGCACTATAGCCAGGCAAAAGGTCACAGTCACTCTTTGGCTCAATGGACAGTCCAGGGATATTATTTTTGGATGTTTTTTATTTTTGAGTAACTTGGATGGGGCGAGACATTTGAGTGGGATACTCCAAAACAAAGTACAAATAGGAGGACACTTTGTCTTTGTAAAACTATGAGCCAGGTCCTTGCACAAGTAAAGAAATGACCCAAGTGTTGTAGTGCAACTTGAGGAGATTAAACTTGCTCCCTAGACAGTCCAAGCAAAGTCATTTCACTGAAAATTACAGAGTCAGCTGTGTGTTTTAAGGGGAAAAAGTGTCCAGTGTTCTGAAGAGCTCAGCCACTTTCTCCCTGTGATACCAGACCAGATCCACAGATGATATCCCCCTAAGTCAGCGCAGCAACTTCAGCTCCAGCAAAACCTGACCTCCCCGTCCACCTAGCTGGGACCGCGATCATTAGCAAACACTGACAGGTGGCCTGGGGGGCAGTCAGCCCCCTCCAGGCTGTGATCTCTTCCTCAGGGTTTAACAAAAATAGAATGTTACCTGATGCACCAAGTTATGTGCCTCCATCCCTTAATATATCCGTACAACCAATTTATTTGTCCTGGAACTTTAAATGAGGCACAACACACATGACCAACGAATAATTATTAATTAATTTTTAATAAATAGATAAACTTCTCATTGCTTACAAAAAAAAGATAAAATGGTAACAAGCTGATTTGTAATAAATTCATATTAATGCATTTCATACATAATTGGATATACAATTAACCGTATACAATCCAGATGGTGTTGCTTCTCAGTATCCTCATGGGCTGCATGAGGATACTCAGAAGCAACACTTTGACGTACAGCTCTTGATTCATGGGTGTTATCATGATTGCCCACCCACTTTGAATCTGCTTCTGGCTTGTCCCCTTGGGTTCTCACGGAGCCATACTTCCACAGCTCTCGGGTGAGACTCCCCTGGCAATCACCATTTGGAAATACTGCCATATGTATTTTTAGCTGATTTATATTATATATGCATCTACTCCTGAAGAAGTAAACTAAGAGTCACAAAACGTGTTGAGTTTTTGGATGCAGTTTTAATGTAATTATGTATCAACATCTGGATTGTATATGGTCAATTGTATATCCAATTATGTATGAAATGCATTAATATGGATTTATTAAAAATTACCTAGTTACCATTTTATCCTCTTTTTGTAAGCAATAAGAAGTTTATTCATTTATTAAAAATTAATGTTGGAAACTAGTTATTCGTTGGTTGTGTGTATTGTGCCTCATTTAAAGTCCCAGGACTAATACATTAGTTGTAAGGGTACAGATCACCTATGTATCCCATCTTAAAAGCCAGAATGACAATATTATCTTAAACCCTTCTGCAATTTTACAAATGTCTCATTTAAAGTCCCAGGACAAATAAATTGGTTGTATGGCTCCTCCTTAGGGTTTAGACAATTCTGTTCCAGGTCTCAAACTATGTATACACTTTCCCAGCAGCATATGTGCCTTCTTCCCACAGAGATTGGGCGAGACAGTATAAATATTCATGCTGCTCATGTGCCTTGCTCCACTCCCAGAGGGTTACAGATTGTAGGAGGATTATTCAACCCTCCAGCGTGTGAAACACATAACACACTTAAACAATCACAAACAGCCACACTGATTACAGTGAGCCAGAACAAAATTTACCTACTACATTATTTATATACAGTGTATGTAATATATATATATATCAGAAATGCATTCCTTACAGTATACAGTACTGACACATTATGCAGTGCAACATAGGATACAAAAGATTACCTGAATGTTTAACAGCAATACCAGAACAATATCGTGCAGAGAGTGGAGACTAAACCCTATCACACCAAGGAGGCAGTAGACACACATGCATTTTTCCCAAAGTGTATATATTATGTTTTTTGCATATTTTGAGAGTGTGTTTTATGTGCATTTTACATACAGTTTCTTTCTCGGAAATGGGACATGTAAATAAAAGACATACTAATTAAACACATATTGCATAGGTACATTTTCTGTGTGTTTCCTAAGTGATGTTATTGACTATAATGTAAACTGCATTTTTTTACCAAAATGCATCAAAGATGAAGCAAGCTGGATTTGTCAAAAACTTAAAGCACTGCCCAGGGGCGGACTGACAACTCATGGGGCCCCCAGGTAATAGGGGATCATGGGGCCCCTGTGTCTTTGCCCTAACTCAATAAAGCCTATGAAAAAGGTACCAGGGGCATCTCATGGGGCCACCTACTGACCCCAGGCCCTTGGGCAGTGCCCGAGTTTCCAAATGGTCAGTCTGCCCCTTGCACTGCCTTCCATTGCAATGCACTTATATGCCTTTAGTTCACTGTGATCTTGCACATAAAATGTGATTACGTGAATGGGCCCTAAAACTAGACCAACTAGTAAATCTGCAAGTGTTATGTTTGCTGTAAATAACCAATGCACATCAACACCAAAATGTCTTCCCAACTGGCGCTGGACCGGAATGGGTTGCAATCAATGAGAAGCAATTAATTACAAAGCTGCATTAGGAAATTCCACATGATGGATTCAGAGTGTTAGTTATCTTAAATGCAAAATCAGTTAAGTAACATGATAATGACACGACATAGGTTATTTAGCTCCCGTTTAAATTGGCCCTAGTGTGTGTATGTATGCGAGTGTGTATGTGTGTGTAAGTGAGATAAGAACTTTAGATTGTAAGCTTCTTGTGGACAATGACCAATGTAAATGTACATTATGTAAATTAATGCATATTTGTAAACACTATAAAAATACCTGTAAAAAACAGACAAAAACATTTAAATACATTAACAGGGTGGTTTTCAGAAAAGTCGTATTTAATAAAATGGTTCTAGCCACATTCCAATGAAAATGCTGTGGAGTAATCTGATGTAGGCCGTTGTAACAAGACATCTTTAAAATATATACAAAAACTGAAACAGTCAACTGCCGTGCAAGTACAATCAGTAGCTACAGACATAATTTGGTTTAGTTCACCGACAACAAAAAAGGTTTAACTAGAAAAAAATATATAGATTAATATATTCTTCCAATATTGACCTTCCTTATTAATGATATGGCAGTGAATAAGATTGTGTGCATTTGTTAATCAAGACGATTATAGCTTAGATGAGGACAAGATAACATTCGACATACCAATCATGTAGGAAATCATAAAAAGGATCCCAAACTTTTTTTACAACTGTAAATACACAATTGTGGAGGAGGAGAACCCCACATGTGTTCATGGGGGAGGGGTGTTCTGGGGGGGGGGCTTCTTGGCACCATATTACATGTTGCACCCTAAATATGTAAAAGGTGGTGTTAGCCTTTAAAGTGAACCTATGTCAAAGAAGCACGGGAGCTAACAAAAGTCCAAGTTTTATCAACAACTCAAGTACTCAACTAGTAGAAAATTGCAAAGACTAAGGAGGTAGGGGGATACTAATCTACAAGAAAGAAAAACACCCAAAAATTAAAAAAACCACAAGTCACAATGTAAAAAATGTTAACAACCTTTAGTTTAAAAAATCAAACCTTTTTCTGTTTTAATATTTTTCAATTCAAATGAAACTGCACTCACAAACGTCTTATGACCACACACACACACAATGGTCATAGGACGCTCATGTAAGTCAACTCACTGCTAAGGCTCCATGCTTCATGCACACTGGGTGTTTTGATGACGCTGGTAACGTTAGCTGTGTAAAGTCACCTTTAGTGGCGTTTTCCTGTGTTTGTGTTTTTTAACGTTTATAGTGGGTTTTTTTGTCAAAAACCATCCAAATACGCCGGTTTGTAGCAGTTTACCACATTTTGACATGTTTTTCAGCATTAGAGCATTTTTACAGCTAAAAAGCTCCACTAGAAACCCACTAGTCCTGGGTTTTTTTCCAGCCAAAAAACGTCTTTGCCAAAAAATGTTGATTACAGTCTGTGTGTGCATGGTCACATAGGATAACATGCTGGGGGGTTTACTATCTGTAGAAAAAAACGTTAAAAGTCAAAAACAGCAGCTGCAAAAACGTCAAGTGTGCATGAGGACTAAGTCTGTAGAGGATTAAGATTTTGAGCATTTGCTACGTGACTACTGGTTCACATACACTGTTGCAGAAAATGTCACCAACTAAAAGGAAGGTTGAAGTTGACGTTTCCATGAAGCAGCACAAGACAAGGTTTTTGTAGAGAGTGTCAGTGAGAGCAGAGTAGCAGTATGTGAGACTAAAGAGCGGTTTTAGGAGTCTTATATGAGCAATAGCTGACCAGCTGTGTGTGGTCGTAGGAAGTTGGTAAATGGCCCTGTGTGCAGGTGTTTGGTGGTGACCAGGGGCGGACTGACAACTCATGGGTCCCCAGGGCCATAGGGGATCATGGGGCCACTGTGTCCTTGCCCAAACTCAAAAAAGCCTATGAAAAAGGTACCAGGGGCATCTCATAGGGCCCCCTACTGACCCCGGGCCCCCGGACAGTGCCCGAGTTTCCAAATGGTCAGTCTGCCCCTGGTGGTGACTTTATTTGGATTCGGTATTCAACTAGAAGTTCAAGCTGCAGCTGAGAGACCTATCTTTAATTTGAAGAAGCTGCTCAAAGATGTAATTAGAACCATTTTTCTTTTTTTATCTCTTGGATAGAGTGGGACATTTTTATAACATGTCAGGTTTTAATTGGGAGATATTTGTCTTTACTCCATGTCCTAGTGTTAGGCAGCCTCTCGTCAACTTATCCTGTCTTTAATGTCAGCTGCCGGGTAGCATGCCTTGCGACAGGCAGCTTCCCAGCAATTATTGACTGCTGTTTTGTAATTCACTATCTTCCTGTCAGCTGCAGGGTAATGAGTCTGGTTACATGACCCCTGATCTGGGATTGGTCCATGGCACAAGGGGCTCATGCCTTTGTACTTGTGTTAGCATTTTCTTGCTGATCAAGTGTGTCTGAATTCTTGCCTGTTTGCTAATAACATTGACCTTTGCTATCTTATCAGATTTCTCTTGTCTGCACCCTGCCCTGACGTTTTTACATTTAATGGATACTTCTATTGCCTGCTGCCTGCTATGTTACCGTATACCTCTACTGTCTGCTGCCTGCTCTGATCTTTGTTACATTTAATGGATAGAGTTGGGCTTGATGTTTGAGTCAAACATAAGTTTGACTCGCACGCATCAGCAGTTCGTTTGGTTGGTGAACACATGAATGGTAAGGGCATTCGGTGGGCTATTTGCCCCCCATGTCCCACAATGCACTGTGCCCTGACAGTGTACTGTGATTGGCCAAAGCAATGCACCTGACCACAGACAGAAGTATCTGTTAATAGTGATGGGCCAAACACCCCCTGTTCGGTTCTCGATCGAACATTCGAACCTAACAAAAGTTCGACCGCGACTTCGAACAGGGAAAAATTACTAAGTGGTATCTTACTGCATCCAAGTATGGGGTGATTGATGTTGGATCTACTTTTTTTCATTTCTGTTTTTAATAAAGGACTTGTCAAAGACTGTCTTCTGTAATTTTGTACACTACTTTTTTTTTTGTGAATGAGTAGCAGTACAATGTACCCATACTCATTCACATGGGGGGCGGCGGGATCTGGGGGCCCCCTTGTTAAAGGCCCCCCGCCCACAGACCACCACAACCACCGGCCATGGTTGTGGGGAAGAGGCCCATCTCCCCATCTACATGGGAACAAGGTGCTTTGCGGGGGTGACCCCCCCTGCCCCAAAGCACCCCCCCATGTTAAGAGCATGTGGCCTGGTATAATTCAGGAGGGGGGACATTCGCTTACCCCCCTTTCTTGACCTACTGGGCTGCACGCTCGGATAAGGGTCTCGTATGGATTTTGGGGGGAAATGTTTTCTTTAAATGGCGAGGGGGTTCCCCTCAAAATCCATACCAGACCCGAAGGGCTTTTAATGGATGGTAAGGGACCCCACACCGTTTAAAAGAAAAAAAATTCAGCTGACAGCTGAAACATTAAAGAATATTTTCACTACTAAAATACTACATGACTTAATAATATAACTCATGCTGTATTTTAGTAGCTGTGTAGTATCTTACCCCATATTCGGATGTAGTAAGATATCACTTAGTGATTTGTCCCTGTTCAAGTTTGCAGTCGATCTTTTGTTAGGATTGAATGTTCGACCATTAACTGAACAGGCGCATCACTATTAATGGATACTTCTGTCTACTGCCTCTCCTGACCCCTGCTACATTACCAGATACCACTACCATCTACTGTCTGCCCTGACCTTTGCTAAGTTCCTGGATTAAACCCATTGCCAGCTGCCAGTCCTGACTTCTCAAGAAGGGCTTCCATCTTGTTTCTGCCATCAATATATAGTACATGTACTTTCTTCTAACTTGGGTCAGCTAGCAATATTCTACAGCCACAGTATACACTTTTGTGTATTAGGTCCTGAAGGCAACCTAGTACTGGCAGAACTACTAGCCTTAAGTGATAGGGGACAGCTAAAAGTGTAGCTACACTCACCCACAGTTAACTCTGACTGAAATTTCTGAAATCCCATCCTTGACAATTATCAGCAGAACTAATGTCCCCATTGAAATAATTCCTCTCTATTCTTGTTTTGGTGACAGCCATACCATATTGGAATTCTCTTTACTTCTCCTGGTAGCAGTGGTCATTGGAACAAATATTGAGGGTTGATCTTCCCATTGGGGAAACAGAAATACTAAATCTGAGCAAAGCCTCTAACCCTTCCATTGTCTATCAAGTGGAATGTTACTTTATGCAATGTAATTATCCTATATAAGGTATGGCCAAGGTTCAAAAATATTCACAATGTGTACACTTTTTTTTAATCAAGTGAATAATTAATATGCATACATACTAAAAGCCTAACTGAAGTAAAATAAATATTGTATATATGCAGTCAGACATTTATAACCTCCCTTTTCAGTTTTACCTCCACTTTCCTGTTACAGCAGCTGCACAGGGTGTCTATTTAAGACTGGGCCATTTGATAAGCACAATAAAAGAACCAATTTCTGATAGTAATTCCCACATAACTGGTCAGACAAGCCCCCTCTCCTTCTCTACAACACAAGTCTGTGTAAGAACACTGAGGAATACGGGCATTATACATAGTTACATAGTTAGTCTGGCTGAAAAAAGACAAAAGTCCATCCAGTTCAACCATAGAAAAAAAAAAGTTATCCTATACCCACAGTTGATCCAGAGGAAGGCAAAAAAAACAGCAAAGCATAATCCAATTTGCTCCTGCTACAAAAAAATTCCTTTCTGATCCCCTGAGAGTCAGTTGGACATTCCCTGGATTCAGCGCTGCTAACATAAAGCACTGGGGTGTAAGAGCGGGAAGCAGCATTTCACTAAAAGAAAAAGGTATTTGAAAACATTTCAAAGCAAAAATCAGTTCAAATACACAATGCAGGGGGTACATGGCAATAAAGATATAAGACGTTGTGATAAAACAATAGTGAAAAATAAGCTTTAGCAATTATACAGGGAACACAAGTTGAAAAATTAGAAAGAAGAAAGGATGCAGAAAAAAAGGTAGACAGAATGGAGCATGGTTATGTGGGTAAACAGCCCTTCGACAAAGAACAGTTATGAGACCACCATGAGGTAATAAAGGTAATAAAAAAGTTTACCAGTCTTGCAAAGAGAAGACAAACATTTGTCAGTGTATGTTTAATGAACAGAAAACTTACTTTCAAGAAGGAGTTTCATGCTTGTGCCTTGGAACAAGTCACGTAGGACATTATTGACACAGCCATTAACGTCCAATAAACGCACGTTCATCCAAGCTGTAAACCCATTTATCCTCGTTTGTGTGGACATTGCTTTATGGTAGTCAGTACAGGATTTAATAAGGTAACTCTAAAATCAATTTACAGAGATATTTTAAAAGATATTTACCAATATGTTGTTTCACACCGTAACTGACAATTTATTTTTGTATTATATAATTATATCAAAGAGCAGTGTTTTGTGTGGCTTGGTTTTAGTGTTTTTTCCTAATATTAGAAAAACAATATGTAAACAGTTCTAAAGGAACTATTACATATACCTCTTTATTTTAAAAAGCAATGCGTAGTAGTTTGTACATATTTTCATTATTATGGTCAGGAAAAAAATGCTAAATTATCTTTTCTTTCGTGCTCTCTAGGTCATTTTACTAAGATATTATTAAAAGCTGTTTACAGAGAGCAACAGTTAAAGCTGAAATTCACACATAGAACTGAGCCAGTTGAAAAACTACATTATCAAATTGCTTGGTTTTAAAGCAGAATTTCAGCTATGCGGAGTAAAAGTGCCAACCCACCTGCCACCATCACCCCTGATGTCCCATGGGTCTTTTTTTTAACCCTATACATACTATTTCCCTGCAGTCTCCCAGCTGGTCTGGTGATGTCACAAATGTTCATTCTTCATTCTTGGTGGCACAGGGCATTTTTCTGGGCTGAGCGCCACTCATGTAATAAGGAATAGGGACTGCTTAGTCCTGGGGTACTATGAGCCCAGCCTGCATGATAATGCAGATCAGGAGGCATATCAGCAACAGACTGGACTTACAGGAAATGGGTAGAATGGTCCTAATGTCATTCTGCCTGATGGGGATGGAGTACTGGACCAAGGATTGGAGCATATAAATCTTGATTCCTTTTCTTTTTTTAAAAGAAGGAGGGTGTAAAAAAAAAGTGTGGAGCTACACTTTTAGTTTCAATTACCCTAGTTTCACACCTAAGCATTTTCTGCAGCGTTTTGCATTTTGCAGAAATGCACAGCAGTCCACTTAACATGATTTCCTATGGGACACGTTCACATCTCCGCATTTTCACCCGGAGCAGTTTTGGGAAAGGGTCAGGAACTTTTTTAAACGCTAAAAGTTGTGTTTTTGGTTCTATAGACTTCAATGTAAATGCTGCAGAAAAGCATGTAGTGCATTTTTGCTACATTTTTGATGCATTTTAAATCTGCCTAGCAACAAGAAAAAAAAATGCAGGTGCAAAACGCAAAACAGAAACGGCTCAAACGCAAACTGCATAGGTGTAAACCTAGTTTTAGACAGGGCCTGCTAAAAAGGGAGTCACATTTGTTGTGCTGTCACATTGTTTCAGAATATATATATACTGTATATATATATGTACTGTATAGTGAACTGAACAATGGGGAAAAAAATCTGATATACTGTAAATGTTTTACAACTCTGTATCAGAAGTGTTGTACTTTACTTAGTCAAACTTTAATCTATAGTGCTACAATACAATAACAAATTTAAATCCCTCATATGTGAAATAAAGGCATACTTTTGTAGTGCAAACTGAAATATAAAAATATAGAAGTCACTTTTTTCTAGACTCATCTGACTATTGCAGATTAATCAGCAGTCAAAAAATCTGCAGGCATGATGCCAGGGAAACAATGTACTGAACAAATATGGAGGCTACCATTGTTGATCTTTGCTTCCAGGGGTGGACTGACCATTTGGAAACTCGGGCACTGCCCGAGGGCCCGGGGTCAGTAGGGGGCCCCATGAGATGCCCCTAGTACCTTTTTCATAGGCTTTTTTGGGTTTGGGCAAAGACACAGGGGCCCCATGATCCCCTATTGCCCAGGTGCCCCATGAGTTGTCAGTCCGCCCCTGTTTGCTTCTGAAAATGCTACTGTCTGGCTACCTGGGTGAAAAAACAATTTTAGTAATTTCTCAGTGACAGACCGAGAATGCAGGACTTCTGTCTTGCCTCTGACATCCTTGATCTGCATGATTTCCCCAGGTCAGTGGCTTAGAGAGTAGTGAAATAAGTAGCATCTGCATGGCTGCAGGGCAGGTAGAGTTTTCAGAAAGAGGTTAGCAAATGCACTTGTAGCCTCTATATTTCAGTATTGGTTTCCTTTAAATTTAAAATGGTAAAGTATAAAACAACATACTATAGTTGGGAGCTCGGAAAATGGTGTTACTATAACATTAATCCAGACTTTGACAGACTTGGTAATGACATGCTATTTTATCTTATTAGCAAATGCTGCATATCCAAATCCTCTTTTCTTAAGGACAGATAAGGGTAATACGGTATCTTTAAAAACTAACTGCAGTGGAAAGCCCCTCCATCAGACAAAACAGAGTTACCATGAAGGAACATAGGGCTAAAGTATGGAAATATTGGCTTTTTGATCTTATGACTTTCACTTCCTCTGCTGCACCACCATGACATACATTGGAAGCAAAGGAAGCAATAACTGTCCTTGAATCTTCCCCCTTGTGTCTTGATATGTTATTATATATTCCATTGCAGGTGCTTTACCACTGTGAGCCCCTCATAGAATGACAAAAGGTAGCAATTGAAACATTCACATTAAACACAGAGTTAAACATACTATATCTCTTATGCTACTACATTGTAAAATTATAATTCTACCCCCGAAAAAGGTATTTCAGTCGGGAATGCTGGAAAACTAGAGTTCATGGCTCTGTTTCCATGGATCTTGGTTATTTTCTTCTGTTATATTCTCCATTATGTTAATGATATAATAAAAAAGGATATTAAAGGCCCCATGCACACAGGCGTAAAAAATGCACCATTTGAAGCCATGTAGCATTTTTTTTTCAATGCACTTTCGCTCTCCTATGTGTGAATGTATAGGGTATGGAAGGCACCTCCTGAGTCCTATACACAGTTATTATATGAACAAACAACCAACATATTGGTATTTTTCCTCTCCTTGCTCTCCTGATAAAGCATGATATGTGAATCACATTGAAAAAAGATTCTGCTGTGAAGAGGCTACCTATTTAATAGGTAGTCTTCTTAAGGCTGAGGAGTATTTATTGTATAATTTTACTATGTAATATGTTGATGGAATGACTATTGATTTGTGCATTTTTTTTAATAAAGTATATATAAATATTGTAATATTTTATTTTCTGGAGTCTTAAGTAAATTTAGGCACCCTAAAAGTCCTGACAAGCCCATTTGGGTATTTGCATTGGAATAGTATATAAAGGGTGTAGTGCTCTCTAATTGCTTTGACTGCATTGTAAAACCTGGACAAGCTCCATAGGTACATTGTTGTTTATAGGACAATGCACACAACTGCCTAAAGATCCATAATTCAATTATGCATTCAGAGCCATAAAAAAATCATATATTTGAGTGCAGTAATCACTGTGCATATGTGTGCACGTAAGTGTGCATACGCCAGCAAGATCCTGCGTATACACATCAGTAAATTATTACATTAATGTGCAAGAGGCCCTAAAATATATGTAAAGGCAAAAAGGTTTAATATTTAGTTTTGAAAAGAGTGTGGAAGGATTAGACCCTCTGTATTGCTTTTTATTGCTGTCTGTGTCTCTACTCCTGGGAAGATTCACCCCATTTGTCCTGGAAACCATTGTCACTGATACAAAAAGTAAGAGGAAATCCCCCAAAGCAAGGGGTTAGGTAAATTGTTCAATGGTTACAAATGTATGGGTGACAACAAATATGGAAATTCCTCTTACGTTGAGAAGATTTCCGCTCATTTCTTTTTGATTCTCCAACACAGGAACATTTTCCCCAAGCGGAACACAAACAGCAAACATATTAAAATACAGCTTTTAACCCTTCCCTACTCTCCAAAACTAAAAATGTTGTTAGCCTCCTATTGATTTCCTAAAGGCAAATATACAGTTCACTTCACAATGGCTTTTTCCCTTAATTAAGTGAATGAGATGAAACTCTGCTGACTTCCATCATCCAATCATGTGCAATAAAATATACATTTTTTTTTCCTTGCACACAATTGATTACTTTTGGCAAAGTGAATTTTCATCATGTTCACTAAGCTAAAGGAAATTTCCCTTGCAAAATGAACAGCCTATTTCCCTTTAGTATATCAGCCCTATAGGCTTTAAAGATATGGGGAAGAGGAATCTAGTAAGGGCCATGACAAGTTTCTGGATCTGGAAACACAAGCAGAAAGCTCTCCCAATTGGAAATACTGTATATACAAAACCATTTTTAACTCTCCAGCAACTACAGAAAACCAAATTATTATTTTTAGGTTGACCAATCCTTTAACAGAAATTCGTCAGATAATGCCTTATCTCTTTTAGAAATGGAAAGTGAGGACCCTATATACCTAATTAAATAAATACATTCTGAACATTTTTAGTTGTTATGTGGCACTTGAAGTTCTATCACAAAGCTGTTTTTCTTGTTCACCCGTGATAAAATATTTTCTTAAATTCTATCAAAGCATGTTTATTTCATTTGGTATCGAAAATCATTAATTATATCTTAAAACAGTAAATTACAGATACTTAAACAAATTCCATAGACCTATCACCTTATCCAAAAGGCATAAGATACACATAATCGTATAAATCTGAGAAATATTCAGCCATCCAGTATTGAACAATATTGATAAGTAGTATAATGATTGAATTGTTACATTAACTAAACACTAGGAAAAAGACATTTAAGGCAGGAAACATGCTATTAATGATTTACCTTTTTCTGATATTTACAGTAGCTCCATGCCTCCACCCAGTGGGGAAGATAGCAAACCTAATACAGGAACATCCAATACATCTTACAAGCAGTAACAGGAGACAAAATATAATAGGCCTTATTTTTGCAAGAACTCTACATTATGTTGTACAAATAAAAAAAAATAAATGTTATTCTGTGTTATTCTAGTGTGGACTGTGTTGCTATGGGTGTTCAGCTATTCAAGGTTTATACACACTTGGCTGCCAACTGCATTTATGATTGTGTTTGTTGAGTAAAAACAATAACACAAATGAATAATGCTGTTGCTGTGGACATAGTGATTAAGAAATCTTAGTGAACAAAGGCAAGTCAATGCAATGATGTTTAACCATGTCACATTATTTGCTGTCGATAAAATAGTTTAAGGTGCTGTAAGGATAGAAGAGGGTGCTTCATTTTCATTTTTCCCATTTGTAAGGGTTCATGTTGATGGGCATTTCATTCATGTTGCATTTTTTCATTGAAACATACACTATATTGCCAAAAGTATTAGGACGCCTGCCTTTACATGCACATGAACTTTAATGGCATCTCAGTCAATATGTAGGGTTCAATACTGAGTTGGCCCACCCTTTGCAGCTATAACAGCTTAAACTCTTCTGGGAAGGCTGTTCACAAGGTTTAGGAGTGTGTCTATGGGGATGTTTGACCATTCTTCCAGATTTGCATTTGTGAGGTCAGGCACTGATGTCGAATGAGAGACCTGGCTCGAAGTTTCCACTTTAATTAATCAAAATTAATTAAGATGTTCTTTCTGGTTGAGGTCAGGCCAGTAAAGTTCCTCTACCCCAAACTTGCTCATCCATGTCTTTATGGACCTTGCTTTGTGCATTGGTGCACAGTCATGTTGGACCAGGAAGGGGCCATCCCCAAACTGTTCTCAAAAAGTTGGGAGCATGAAATTGTCCAAAATGTCTTGGTATGCTGACGCCTTAAGCATTCCCTTCACTGGAACTAAGGGGCCAAGCCCAACCCCTGAAAAAAAAAAACCCACACCATAATCCCCCCTCCACCAAACTTTACACTTGGCACAATGCAGTCAGGTAAGTACCATTCTAATGGCAACCGCCAAACCCAGACACGTCCATTGGATTGCCAGACAGAGAAGCGTAATTCCTCATTCCAGAGAACACGTCTCCACTGCTCTAGAGTCCAGTGGCGGCGTACTTTACATTACTGCATCCGACGCTTTGCATTGCACTTGGTGATATAAGTCTTGGATGCAGCTGCTCGGCCATGGAAACCCATTCCATGAAACTCTCTACACACTGTTGTTGTGCTAATCTGAAGGACACATGAAGTTTGGAGTTCTTTAGCTATTGACTCTGCAAACAGTTGGCAAATTCTGTGCACTGTGCGCTTCAGCAGAATGCGTTGACCCCGCTCTGTCATTTTACGTGGCCTACCACTTCATGGCTGAGTTGCTGTTGTTCCCAGTTGCATCCACTTTATTACAATACCACTAACATACCATAACAATATTTAGTAGCAAGGAAATTTCACGGATGGACTTATTGGACCGGTGGCAACCTATCATGGTACCACGCTTGAATTCACTGAGCTCCTGAGAGCGACCCATTCTTTCACAAATGATTGTAGTAGCAGTCTGCATGCCTAGCTGCTTCATTTTATACACCTGTGGCCATGGAGGTGATTGGAATATCTGAATCCAATGATGTGGAGGGGTGTCCCAATACTTTTGGCAATGTAGTGTATGTACTAGCTGGTTTCAAATGGAAAACACAGTTTGACAAGAAAAGGCTTTTGGCTTTGCCTGCAGTTCAAAATCAAAAAAGACCGGCTTTTTCTGCAGTTCAAGAACACTTTAAAGTGTTACTAAACCCACAACAGTAAAATCAATCTGTATATGCAGTAAATCATGTTTGTTATACTCACTGTGGAACCTAAGGGGTTAATCATCTGCATTATGTAAAAAGGATGTTTGATCCTGTCTTCTCTGATCTTACCCTTCTTCCAGTGTCCCCCTCTTATCTCCTGATAAGACATATTGTGTGGAGTCACTCTGCACATACTCAGTTTGGTGTGTATTGCTAGAGAGGTTTTTTTTTTTTTTTCTTGGGAGAGTGCATGTGATCAGCACAGGGCCAATCAGTGCTGTCCAGACAGAGGTCAGGGGTTCTGCATCCTCCTAGAGCAAAATGAAAACTCCTCCTACAGGCTTTAACCAGTGCTCGGCTTGACACTGATAGAAGTCACAAGACTGCTATATACTGCTGATGAGAAAAGGTATATAGCAGTTTATTAACGTTTACTAAAATAATTGCATTTCCATGTTCTGTGTACTGTGGGAGATCGGATATAGTGAATGCAGGGTCCTGAGTTTAGTAATACTTTAAAGTGGAATAAAAGCCTAACTATAACTATTCCTAAAAATGTTCCCTCCCTCTAGCTGCCTACCAATCCTACTTACCCTGTATACAAAATATGTGTAATTTCCATTTTGATTAATACAGTATTCTGAATCTGAATCTTATCTATTTTTAATCTGCTTCAGCCTGGTCACATAGTCCTGCAGCTGCCCTGTGCCATCGAGCAACTACTGCAAGGGAGAGGAGGGAGTGCTGACAACATCTGGGTTATAGAAGCCTATGGATGATATCACAGCTCCCAGAATTTAGAGACATCTTTTTTCCTCTCCCTTACACAGATTTACAGCATCATGTGACCAGACCACAGCAGATTAAAATTAGGTAAGCACACAGATCTTTTTTATACAAGGTAGGCAGGATAGATAGGATAGATAGGAGGAGGGGGGAAGGATAATTTTTTAAGCCTGATGCACACTGGATGTTTTTTTCAGCCTCTCCTAGGGGCGTCTGCCATTTTTTTTCCTGCCTCTAATGCCCCTGCATGTTAGCCTTTGTGCTCATGCACACATAGTCGTTTAGAGGTGTCTAGAGGTAGGGGAGTTTAGGAAGAAAACAAAAAGCACTACTAATGTTTCCAGGAGCATCTGGGTTTTGGCAGAAAAAATGCTTGACGTTTATGAACATGCCTAACCTCGTGTAAACTCGTTTAAACACACCTAAGTGCTAGGTGCAGGAGGCCTTAAGAAACAATATACAGTAGTTAGGGTTTTCTTCTACTTTAAAGTGTATCTAAACTCCAAACTAAAAATGTAATCTATTGCAGATTACTATTCCTTGGTGTGGTGGCTGCATTAGTTTTCTTTTTCAAGTTACTTTTGTTTTATTTTTAGCCAGTAATTAGACAAATAACACAACTCCAGTTTCTAGGTGGCTATGTTACTCCTCCACTGTATGGAGGGTGGTCATAGTTGTCACCTTAGTTCTTCTGATGACATGGACTACAAACATATCTATATTCATATTGATACATAGAGGGCAGGGCAATTGCTAGTTTACAGAAGATTTCTAGGAACAAAGATATTCTTTGGTGCAGCTGAAAGGAAGTGACGAGGATGCTACAATTCTGGCAAGCTCAACAGGTATTTTCTGTATTTGCTGAAAATGTTCTTTGCTTGAAAAAAAACCCAAAATGAATGCAGCCATACATATAAGGACTGTAAGTTGCAATATATTACACTTTTGTTCTTGGGTTTAGGTATTTGTTATCTGAACCTACTGCATCCAAAGAAATGTAGCACAATGCAAAATAAATCAAAAGCAGCCTGTAGACTGGGATTTCTCAAGCAGGGTTCCTCTAGAGCAGGGGTCTCCAAACATTCTAAACAAACGACCAGTTTACTGGCTTTCAGACTTTAGGGGGGCCAGACTGTGGCCATTGGGAGTAGAAATTGTCCTGCGTCTTTGGGAGTAAACAATGCATCTTTGGCATAAGTGGAGAAATAGTTTCCTATTCTTGGTGTAAGTTAGAGAAATAGTGCCACATCGTTGGTGTCAGTGGGAAGAATAGTGCCCCATTGTTAGTGTCGGTGGGAGGAATAGTGCCTCATGGTTTGTTTCAGTGGGAGGAATAGTGCCCAATTGTTAGTGTAAATGGGAGGAATAGTGCCCCATCGTAGGTGTCAATGGGAGGAATAATGCCTGTTGTTGATGTCAGTAGCAGGAATTATGCCCCCTTGTTGTCAGTGAGAGGAAAAGTGTCTTGCACCAGTGGGAGAAAAAGTGCCCAAGGGCCAGAAAAGGCAAGCAAAGGGCCGCATCCAGCCCCCGGGCAATAGTTTGGAGGCCACTGCTCTAGAGGTTGCTAGGGGTTCCTTGAGCAATGAACAATTTCTGCCTCTCAGATATGTATCCACTGACACCATTGATCTTTTTACCTATCTATAAGGAAATAATTCTTCCTAATGACCACAAGTGTAAGGAGCATTCTTCCCACTGACCATCACACTAATGTATCATGAGTTGTAGATAGATTAGAAGCAATGTCAGGTCATGGCTCCCTATTTTCAATTGCTTCTCTAGGATAGGGACCTTAGCTCAGCTGCAGGTGGTGCATTCTGGGGGAGATTTACTAAAAGTGGAGAACTCAATATCTGGTCTTGTGCACGGTAGCCAACCAGCTTCTAACTTCAGATTGTTCAATTGCGTTTTGGACAATAAAACCTATAAGCTGATTGGTTTCTATGCACATCTGCACCAGATTTTGCACTCTCCAGTTTTAGTAAATAACCCCTACTGTGTTGGATATGCTCTCCAATCTGTTGTTGCCTTTTCTATGGTTGACCAGATTGTTGCATCCTATATTAACCCATTTTCAACCTGGCCCAGGATCTTCTCCTTGGCTGCTTGTGTAAACCAGCTTAGCTACAGATAATGTGATGCAGGTGAGTTCTGAATATTTGATTGTTCTGACCATTAAAACTCTTTCTATTGATTGATACAAAGAGACCAGATATATACAAGCTATGTGAAAAGTACTGTTGTTAGCTGTTCAGGCCAAACTGTGCCCACAAGACATGCACCGCCACTGGATAGTTATCTGGTAGAATAAGTAACCCAGAAAAGTCTAGCTATGTGCCTGCTTCTCAAACTGCTACAGATCAGCATTTTGTTTTGCAGATGCACTGCATCACTTGACCTAGTCTTGGCGTGGAACTCCAGGTTTTATATTTTTTTTGCAAACCACATTGGTCCTACTTTGTTTGATGTAAGTATCTGTGACTGTATTCGGAGGGCCGATGGGGATGATCACTGTAGAGATGTGTGCTACATACAGTGATAGCCATGATCTTCTGGGTGTTACTAGAGAGGCTTCCCATCTGCAACACTGACCACAGGGCCTGCTTGGCACCTTCACCATTCAGAGAAGTGCCTTGTGTTTTTTTCAATGAAAACAAAATGTTCTCTGATTGAACAAAGTATGAGGGGTAGATGATGTTACAGTCTCCACCTTGTCCAATCAGAGAACACCTTGTATTCATTGAAAAAATATAAGGTATTCCTTGAATGGGGACAATGCCAAATGAGCAACCCCCTGTGTTCAGTGTTCAGAGGGGATTGGAGCAGAATTTGGAAGATCATGGCTCTCCTTGTGTGGACTACTGCATACCCAGCTGTCCTCTGGACTTCAGATATGGATAGCTACATCGAGCCAACATGGAGCAATGTAAGTTTGCAAAAAAAAAAAAAAGATAATTCCCTGCTTAAATACACTTTAATTGATTTCTTTACATATTCCTATTATTACTCAATGCCTATAAGGTGTGCTTTTTAAGGGTGACTGGAGTTCAGTTTTAATCTCTGGACTCATATCTATGCCACTGGAGATGACATACACTAAAGACTAGCATTTTAGGAGAGCTGAGTTCTGGGAAGGATATTCAACAATGTGTAAAAATTTCCTAGGATCAGACTGCATGCAGCCTGTGTATTTTGAGCTTTCCTTCCCCTCAGTGCGCCTCAGTAATGCCTGTATAAGGACCAGTAGAAGAAAATTGCTCCTAGATACAGTTCAAAAATCTTGATAGCCATTTTAACCCGGTTATGCCAGTGCAAGTATTGTCTATGCCTCTCTCCATAAACTAAATAAAAACAGTCAAATCACTGAGGGCAGCCGGATTGTGTCTGCACATCTCACTACCTTCTAATGTTTATGGCAGCCTTTTTACCTCCAGCCATTGTCAAACAAAATCAGTAATGAACATCTTGCATTCAGCTAGTAACTACACCTCTAATGCTCATTTGCAACACATAAATCTCTAAGCTGCATACTGCAACTGTCAAACAATACAGCAGTTATATGTCTCATCATTGTAAAAATAAAAAAAATATACACATTAGAAAGTCAGAAGAATAATAGAATAATCATATGTATTGTTTATTCGAAAACAGTTTTTATTAGTGTAAAGTGGTCAGAATTTAACAACATTAATGTCGATAAAGAAATGTTGTACATATAAATTCAAAGGCATTGTTAAAACAAGGTTGCTGCAAAATAGCATACACAGGTGCAATGTCATAGACACAGTACAAAGCAACAGGTTCACTTACAAAGACCCGGTCACTAGACCACTCATTTCAACAATATTCTTCCTATAAAGACTGTATGTTAGGGGTTTTAAATTAAAATTTATGGAGGTCTGATTAGTAAAATTGTCTTCCAGCAGAGGTCCAAATTGCATGTTTTTGCAAACACTCCTTTACATCACAGCCCCCCCTTATATCACAATCCCATTTTTACATCAGTGTCCTCAATTTCCCGCACATCAAAGTCCCCCACTTCACCTTACAGTTTTCTCTTTAGAGTAGTGTTCTCAGTCCCCCTTCACATCATCCCCACCCCTTCACAGTAATGTACTGAATCCCCTTTACATAACACACCCCCTTTATTCAAAACAGTGTTCTCATCCCCTTTCAAATCATCAGCACTACCCCCCCTTCATGCCACCTGCCCCCTCTTTACATCACCCCTCCCCACAGCACTGCCCCCCTCACATCACAAGCCCCCCTCCCTACAGTGGTGAGTTCTGCCTCTTCACATCACCTCCCCACAACTCTGCCCCTCTTCACAGCACTGCCCCGTCTTACATCACCCAACTGCACTGGGGGGGCAACATGACCCTCCAACAGCACTGGCCCCCTCACATCACAACCCCCCCCCCAGAGTAGTGCACTCTGCCCTCTTCACCTCTTCCCCCCCCCACACCACTGCCTCCCTTCACAGTCCCCCCACATTACCCCCTTTACATCACCCCCCTCCCCATCCACAGCACTCCCTCCCCCTTTCACATAACCCCCTCCTCCCCTCCAATAGTGTCCTCTGCCCCCTTCACTCTCCTACCTTAGACAGAGCGGAGAGCAGGAGGCAGGATGGTAATGAACTGTGAGTGTAGAAGGCACAGCACTGCATTGGATGGAGGTCGGGAATAGGAGCTTCACTAGTTAACTTTCCAGATTAACCAGCAGGTGATTGGTGGCTAGGTTAACTTCCAGCAGCTCCCACCCAAGCTGTGCCTCCTGCACTCAGTTCATTACCATTCTTCCTCCTGCTCTGTCTTGAGAATAACAGTAGCAGAGACTAGAAGAGAGAGATAGAAGCGGCTCCTAAATGGCGTGACCACAGGTCCAGATGGGACAGTGGCTCGGTCCGGATTGGAACCGCAGCTCGCAATTTAGTGATGCCTGCTGTATGTACATGTAACATATTTTATGCATGTTATTTACCTATAAAGCCTCCATTGTGTAAACATCCAAAAGCCCTGAGACTGCTGCTGGATGCCGCCAGCCTGGATGTGATCTCAGATGCCCTAGCAGACTCAGAGCTCAAGTGGCATGCTAAGGTATTTATTTTTGTTCCTTTCCCGACAGCTACAATAAAAGTTTATATAAGTAGGTTAGGGCTAGAAGAGCTGGGCCAGCATAGACAATAATTGGACATTCTCAGAAGAGAAGGCTATAATATGTGGCAGGCTAACTGTGGCTATGCTAGCGAAATTACTCTTCCTTGAGTGGTAGAATTCTTTAGTGCAGATGGATACAAAAATGTGTATGGAAAGACAATGCTGCAAGCGTTTAAAAGTTTTTGATTTTTCTGTGCTTTTGGACTTGTTTACACAACAAGTCACACTGGGTCACACCGACTATGTCCTTGCACCCGCATGTTCCCTACCTCAGCAGTAGGGATGAGGGGAGAGTTTGGTCCAAATCTAAGTTTGAGCTGAACTTAGGGTTTTTGGGCATTTGGACTAAATCTAAACTTTAATATTGTTCCATAGGAACATACCCTAATGCACTGCAAACAGCTTTCATTGGCCAAAGCCTTTATTTTCTGTCCTGAGAATGTGTTCTGAGAAAACACCACCGGGAATCAAATCTCCAATATACACTGCTCAAAATAATTAAAGGAACATTTTTTAATCAGAGTATAGCATCAAGTCAATTAAACTCCTGGGATATTGATTTGGTCAGTTAAGTAGCAGAAGGGGTTCTTAATCAGTTTCAGCTGCTTTGGTGTTAATGAAATTAGCAACAGGTGCACTATATGAGCAACAATGAGAAGACCCCAAAACAGGAATGGTTTTACAGATGGAGGCCACTTTTTTCCCTACTTATCTTTTCTGACTGTTTTTCACTAGTTTTGCATTTGGCTAGGGTCATTGTCACTACTGGTAGCATGAGACGGTACTGGAACCCTACAGAGGTTGCACAGGCAGTCCAGCTCCTCCAGGATGGCACATCAATACGTGCCATTGCCAGAAGGTTTGCTCTGTCTCCCAGCACAGTCTCAAGAGCATGGAGGAGATTCCAGGAGACAGGTAGTTACTCTAGAAGAGCTGGACAGGGCTGTAGAAGGTCCTTGACCCATCAGCAGGACTGGTATCTGCTCCTATGTGCAAGGAGGAACAGGATGAGCACTGCCAGAGCCCTACAAAATGACCTCCAGCAGGCCACTGATGTGAATGTCTCTGACCAAATGATCAGAAACAGACTTCATGAGGGTGCCCCTCTAGTGGGCCCTGTGTTGCCCTGCACCATAGAGTTTGACTGGAATTTGCCATTGAACACCAGAATTAGCAGGTCCATCACTAGCACCCTGTGCTTTTCACAGATGAGAGCAGGTTCACACTGAGCACATGACAGACGTGAAAGGGTCTGGAGAAGCCGTGGAGAACATTATGCTGCCAGTAATATCATTCAGCATGACTATTTTGGAGGTGGGTCAGTGAGGGTCTGGGGAGGCATATCCAAGGAGGGACGCACAGACCTCTACAGGCTAGACAATGCACTCTGACATACATTATGTATCGGAATGAAATCCTTCGACCCATTGTCAGACCCTACGCTGGTGCAGTGGGTCCTGGTTTCTTGCTGGTGCATGACAATGCCCGACCTCATGTGGCAAGAGTATGCAGGCAGTTCCTGGAGGATGAAGGAATTGATACCAATGAATGACCCCCAAGCTCGCCTGACCTAAATTCAATAGAACACCTCTGGAATATCATGTTTTGGTCCATCTGACGCTGCAAGGTTGAAGCTCATACTGTCCAGGAGCTCAGTGATGCCCTGGTTTAGATCTGGGAGGAAATACCCCAGGACAACATAAGTCGTCTCATTGGGAGCATGCCCCGACATTGTCAGGCATGCATACAAGCACATGGGGACCATACAAGCTACTGAGTACCATGTTGAGTTGCTGCAATGAAATTTCAGCAAAATGGACTAGCCTGCTGCATAATTTTGTCACTTTGAGTTTCGGGGTGTCTTTGAATTCAGTCCTCTGTAGGTTGATAATTTTCATCAAACAATGGGGCATCCTTACGTTCCTAACATATTACCCAGCCCATATCAGTATAGATATCCAGCATATTTTTCCCCTATGAGATCTGATGTGTTTTTAAAGTGTTCCTTTAATTTGTTTGAGCAGTGTACATGGGTGGTTGAATGGGGAATCAGAAATTCTACTGACTTATCTATACAGAATGGGAGAAGGATTTTGGGATCTAATTTACGCTTTCACAATAGGATAAAATTGTGCCAAATGGAGCTACGCTGTGCATGGGAGTGATGTCTTCGCGGCTTGGCCATTCAAACATCTTTAGCCTGCAAACCCAGAAGAAAGACTGGGTGAAGATGGAAGCCTTATCCGCGTTGACTGGAGGGCCCTGTTTATGCTAAATCTTTCAGAATGTACTAGTATGCGATGCATACTAGCACATTATGCCCTTAACTTGCAGGAAGTTTTTTTTTTTAAAGAGTTTACTACTGCTTTAGTAGCTTGTAAGGTAAGGTTTAGTAGCTTGGCTTCTTGCATTTTATGTTAATGAAGAGGAGTTAATCCTGTCCTTTGGACAGACTCACTCTGATATTGTTCATACATTCTTGCAATCAGGCATGACATCTTCTGAGAAACATATGAAAAAATATAGTGGGTTTCCCAAGTTTGACTGCAAAATGGAAGTTTGCAGACAATACATTTAAACAAATAGGACACATGAAAGCACATGTGGGGAACTCATGGGAGTGCAGTAGGTGCTTTTATGAAATAGGAGAAGATGCTGGAGGCAGCAGACAGGGCAACCAGATAGTATGAGTGAGATTGAAAAAAGGAAATTTTTTCTCATTTTGAATTTGAACAGTGTTTTTACTTTGTGACACATAGAGTGACTGTAAATTGGATGCTGAGGTGACCCAGAATTGCTGAAATCATAGATTCTTTTATTAGAACCCTGTTCCTTGGGGCAGGGTGGTGACATTACACTCTTCTTTCACCTTTGTCCAATCTATAGAAATCACTGAGAAAATGCAAAGTATTTTCTGAATGACACCAAGCCCAGCAGCCGACTTCAATGCAGCAGGGCACCCACTCGACACTGGAAGCTATAGTAATAGGGGTGTCCACTACAGTGATTTCCAGTTTCTTGACTGCAGGTTTCTCCAAACTATGGTCTTCCATGTGTTGAGGAACTGTAAGTTCCAAGAGGACTTGCAAAACTCTGACAGCCACAGGCAAGACTTCCAGAGGCAGGGGCATGATGGGAGATGTGGTTCCTCAACAGCTGGAGGGCCACAGTTTGGAGACCCCTGTAGGATCAGGACACAGGTATAGTATATGCCTAGTTACATTGGTCCAAGCTGGACCAAGGTAACTATGTAAAAATATCCATACCTGGAATTCTTCTTTAACTGCATACCTTAAAATCATTTATAATTTTGTTCCACAAGTCTTGTGACACAGTATGCCATGCTGTATGGCAGGAACATCATTCAATCACTTTCTAGTTCAGCTTTCTGCTTAGACTGCAATGATGATGCAGATTCTTTGTTCACTGAACAGGTTAGAGGTGCATAAGTGACATAGGAAGCTGCATTACTGAACAGGGAAGTGTGCCTACCTGAATTATGTAGTGTGCCAGATGCACGTAAATAGCAATGTTGGCTTACAGGATTAGTATTCCTTGTGCATGTAAAATGATACACATTTTCATATTTAAGCTGTATGTTAAATTTCTTGCCCTACAGTTCTACATGAATAAAAGACTAATATTATGGACAGTCACTACCATTTTGAAAGATCATCTGCAGTATCCAGACATGATACTGGAGCTATTAACATTATAGGTGTCACATAAATGAAATCTGCTATGTAAGAAGAAAATGCTGATTGTTGGGCCTCATGCTCAGCCTCTGGCTTCTATATTCTCAGCAAAGAATACTGAATCCACCGTGACAGAACGGTAACTGGTATTTTCAGGATGTGTTCAGCAATAGCAACCTACACATTCTTTCTGAGAGATCCCTTGAAAGCAGTAGTAAACTGCCACAAAAATGAAAACAAAACTGGGCCTCCTGCAGGTTTAAGTCATAATGTACCAATATACATTGCATACTAGAACATTATGACAGACTTACCTGCACACAGAGCCCTCCAGTGCAGCGCTGTTATGGCTCCCCGATGCTTCCATCTTCACCCGGTCTTCCTTCTGGGTTTGTGGGCTACGGCTCTTTGAATGGCTGGAACTGCGATGACGTCACTCCAGTGCATGTATGCAGGAGCCCTGGCCACCTGCATTCTACGGTATACTGTATGCTCTGTGTCACTGTGCATGCATGGGTGACATAATGGGCTATCACTGATGTGAATATCTCCTAAACAATATACAGTTTAGGAGATATTCATTGTACCTACAGGCAAGCCCGATTGTAAGCTTACCTGTAGGTACAATTTAAAAAATTGTTAAAAAATTAAAAACAAGTTTACTACCACTTTATTTATGTTATTTTAGTCTTCTCTTCCATACTGAGACATTGGTTTAGATGTGACAGATTTAATTTGAGGTAAGCTGTTCCAAATCAGAGAATTGCATAGTCACACTATACACATTTCAATGTATGAAACAAATGCAAACATCTGCTCATAGCCATGAGTTAATTTTTTGTCATAACTTTGTTTTTTATTTTATTTACTAAACATTAAAAAATTATAAATGCACAACTGTGTTTTGACTGGGAAGCAATCCCTCAGGGGGTGGCGTGGGGAGGGGTGGGTCAGAATATCCAGATTTAAAATGTTATTTTACATCCACAACAATTATTTAATTTTATTTTAATATTTCATTTTATTATTTTAATTTAACCACTTCAAGTCCGGACACTTTTACCCCCTTCCTGTCCAGGCCAATTTTCAGATTTCAGTGCTATCACACTTTGACACTTGAGCAGTCATGCAACACTGTACCCATATGAATTTTTTTAGCATTATTTTGAGACAGATAAATCTTTATTTTGGAGGTACTTATTCACCACCGGGTTTTTTTTTTGTTTGCTATATAAATTAAAAAGTCCAAAAATTTTGAAAAAAAGTGTTTTTTCTTATAAGATTTTGCAAATAAATAATCTTTCTTCATAAATCTTGGCCAGAATTTATTCGGTTATCTTTTTAGTGGAAAAAAAATAACCCACATTAGTTTATAACCAAAAATTATAATTTTTCTAATTTTTTTTTACATTTTTTATATTATTATTTGTTTGTTTGTTTGTTTTTTTTAACATACAGTCACCCTAGCAGTACAGTGTCACCATAGTGACACTATAATACTTGTGGGGGGTGATGAAGAATTTTTTTTTTTTTACACTGATTGTTTTTACACCCATAAAGGCTGGAAAAGCAATCATTTCTCCTCTCTGACAGCATTCTTGCAGCCATTGAGAAACACTGTGTGAGCTGTGATTGGTCACAACTTGTCACATGGTACAAGGCTGTTGTTAATAGCCTTGTACCATGTGATCTCTGTGATCATTCACAGATTGCACAAGTAGTAAGTGACATCTTGCTTACTACTATTGATGTGATCACTGAATTGGGCAATCGGTAATCACATGATTGGGACCTCAAACAGAGGTCCCGTAGAGCGATTGGTGTTCCGGATCGTGGTGCCGCGCGCTCCCAGGGAGCACACACAGCTTGAAAATGGGAGCGCCGTTTATGAACGGCAACCCGCTCCTGCACTGCTCCTGTCCGTCCGTTTATATACATGTGCTGGACGGAAAGTGGTTAAGCTTATAAGAGCCCCTTTCCCAGGACCCCTTACAAGCAAATACTAAACTGTTATCACTCTGCCGGAAGCTTATTTGTGTTGCCTTGTGGATGACACATAGGGGTTTATTTACTAAAGCTGGAGAGTCCAAAATCAGACTCCCTTCTGCATAGAAACCAATCAGCTTCCAGGTTTCATTGCCAAAGCTTCATTGAACAAGCTGAGGTTAGAAGCTGATTGGTTTCTATGCAGAAGGGAGTCTGATTTTGGACTCTCCAGCTTTAATAAATAAACCCCATAGCCTCTTCGTTTCACTGAACAGTCTGTCCATAGGAAAGATTGGAGATTGTTGTACACATTCCCAACTGGGAGATTTCTGAAGAAGGTGTCTAGGATTTAAAAGCATTACTTTACTATAACTATTGTTATCCTTTACAAACTTCATCTTTCGAACCTCTGTACCCCCTAATGATAAGAGCAATTTTTACATAAGCTCTATAGGCCCACTAACTTATCAAGAACTTTGCCACTGCTCGGGATAATGAGCGAATACATACAGGGATTAGACAAAGGAAATGGACACACTACATGATTTGCAGGTGTGAAAGTGATAACATGTTTAGCATGGAAAGCGGAGGTGATGTAACATTCTTTATCATACATCAAGGGACACAAAGCACGCTATTCATGACTATGTGGGTTATATGCCACCTATAGATGAAAGGACACTGGCCGACCAATCAGAGAGGAAGTTCTCCCCTATATAACCCCTACTACACAGGAAGTACTTCAGTTTTTTCACCAGTGTCTGTAAGGTGGATGGTGACTGATGTGTTGCTCATGCTCTAGAAGTATACTTAAGAGGTCTAGAACGGTTCTGTTGAAAATCAGGGAATTCAATCAAATCCATTTGAAAAGCTGTTAGCCAAAATGGATGATACCCGAGCCTCACTGGATAAGAAGAATCCTCGGAGTGTTGCCTGTAATGCAGCCTTTCGGAACTGGACCCTGCGTAACAAAGCCCTGTGCAGTAAAGTCCTGACCAAGGCACTTTCCAGCGGGGTGCTGTACAGGTCAGAGGCAGTTGGCTTAGTTCCTGAGGGGTCCTTGAAAGTCTGCATGACAATGCCTGCCATGATGGGTGAAGATTGGTCCCTGGCTTAGGTTAGGGGCTTATGGCAGGATTGGTAAGCTTGCTTATAGTCTGATATCCGATAAAGGCAACCAGGGGGAATACTCAGATAGGGGCACCTGTGCCTGCCTGATGTTCTTAGTTTTCTCCACAAGAGGGAGCACTAGGTTGGCTCTAATGATGTTCTATATGTCCGGCCATTGGCCACAGGGCTCGCGCATGGTGGGGGTGGGCAAAAGCGCGCACGTGTCACAGAAACGTCCACATGCTCAGTAGTGGCCAGAAGAGGAAGTCGGCCATGTTATTTAGGTATGAGGCTTCCTGGGCACACATGGGTTGCTCTTGTGAGACAGCCGGGACACAAAGCAGGCTATTCTGGAGAGTACATGAGTACTTCTCTGGGAGGGGGAGGGGGTCAGCCAGTCAGACAGGAGGCTGCTTCTTGGCTGTCCTTTCTATCAGCAGGTTGCATTGAGTATATTGATGCCACACTACTTGCATGGTTGTATCCTGGGCTCTATGTTTTTTCTGATTGATTCATTACACGGGTCTAAGGTTGCTAAGTGGAGTAATATCTTCTAGAAAGCAGGAGGTGCAGCAGGAAGGGGCACAAGTGCACTGCTGCCGGGTCTTGAGGAACCTAGTTGGAGTTCCGCTGTGATATCCTCTCCTGTAATGCCAGGAGCAACAGGTCAATCTGAGTCACTGCATTTGTCTGGCATTGGGGATACTAGTAGTGCATCTGCTTCGATGTATGTAACCAAGGATGATCTTGCATTAACCTTTGCAGGGTTAGAGGATAACATCGTAGGGATGATTGCATCTGTGACTCAGGGGGGTAAGAAGTGGGAGAGATTTCCTTCTCTGGATCCACTGGCCCTTGAACAGGAATGGGTAGAACATGAGGATGAAAAGGCAGTGGAAGAGCTTGAAGGTCAGGCAGTTAATTCTATGTTTGAGGGGGTCACAGCTTGAAGAGAAGCAGGCTGTCTGTGCTTCTCAATCACAGAGGTTGTTAGTTCAGGGTCTTACTAATATGGTCTACTCGGGGTTCAGGCTACCCCCAGTGAAAACCTCTGAGGTCACTTACTCTTCTGGGGGTTAAAACCACCACAGAGTACTTAGACCTTTGTGGTACATCTGCTATTGGAACAAATTATGTATGCTGACTGAGAACACCCAGACAGGGTTTTTGTCCCACCTAAAAGATTTTCTCTCCTCTATCCCATGGAGGAGAAATGTGGTGCATGCCAGTAGTTGACACAGCTGTTTCATCCCTGATTATTTAGCAGGCCTCTGGATAATGTCCAGGTTCTTCAGGATCCTGTAGATAAGAATCTGGAATCACTCCTTAAAGCCTCTTTTTCTTTGGTAGGGTCTGCCACATAGCTAGCAGTGGCAGCTATTGGCATTTAAGAGTCTGAGTGACCGTGTCAAGCGGTTGGTTAGAAGATCGTCTGTTCAGGGGAGGATTCTGCTGAGGATTTGGCAGATTTGCCAATTGCCTTATATTTTTAAGTTGATGCCCTTAAAGATTCTATTCAGCAAATTTCTTGCATGGCTCTTTTGTTGGTGAACATGTGCAGAGTATTGTGGTTAAAAAGTTGTTTGGCAAAACTGCCATGCAAAGATTTATTGGTGGGTTTTCCCTTTCAGGGGAATGACTGTTTGGCAAAGATCTAGACAAGTATATCCAGAAGACTGCGGAGGGAGAGTTCAGTTCTGCCCTTTAAGAGGAAATCCAAGCGCCTGACTTTTAAAGGGTTGGGTACTTCAGTTACTGGTTCCTCATCTGCCAGCTTGTCGCACGCAGGGCTCTGCCTCTAGAGGTAGATCTCGAAAGACAGAGCCAGAGAAAGTCATGGGTGTAAAAGTCTGCCAAAGCAGATTCAAAGTCCGCTTCCTTATGAAGGGGTGCCCCCACTCCTTAGGGTGGGGGAAGACTTTTGAATTTTCTAGGTGCCTAGAAGGAACTGATCCAAGACAAGTGAGTCATCTCCACGCTTGCTCAGACTACAGACTAGAAAACAGGGAGGGTGGGAAGACCCAAAATTCTAAAGGCAAATGTACCCATGAATTTGTTAAAAAGAGTCTCTGTTGCAGGCACTCGACCGGCTGTTGTCTCAGAGAGTGATTGTGGAATTTCCAGCAGACAATTACAGGGGCTTTATTCAAACCTGTTCACAGTTCCAAAGCCGAATGGGAACGTAAAGGCCTATTCTAGATCTCAATGGGCTGAACCAGATTTTTTAAATGTTTGTTCTTTTCGGATGAAATCCATCCAGTCAGTAGTGGCCTCATTACCTGAGGGAAATTTTCTAGCATCCATAGACATCAATGATGCATACCTGCATGTGCCAATATTTCTCTCTCATCTAAAATTTCTGCGCTTTGCAGTAGAAGCTCTGCATTTTCAGTTCATGGCAATACCATTCAGGCTGGCCATGGCCCCTCGAGTATTTACGAAGGTTCTTGATCCAGTGTTGGTGCTGCTCAGAACTCAGGGAGTATCGGTCGTAGGTTATCTGGACGAACAACTGCTTTGAGGTCAGTCTGTTCCAAGCTTTATGCAGGCCATAGACGGTTCGTTTATCAGACGATTTTTTGTCCGAAAGAATAATTGGCTGATTTTCGCACCGTTACTGGGGCAATGTCATCGGCTGATTTTTGCGGTTCCTCGTTTCTTTTACTGGTCATGCTGGAAAATGTGCGAAAAACGGCCGATTTTCCCAATCATTGGTGGCAACAGAGTGACCGATGTTTCATTTTTCGGCCAAACGAACCGGCATTAGACAAAATGTGGCCCTTGCAGTTCATACCCTGAAACACCTGGGCTGGGTGCTCAACTTCGTGAAAATCAGCCCTGGAACCAGTGCAAAGCCTGGAATATTTGGGAATGGTTCTAGACATGGTTCAGGCAAAAGTTATTCTGTCTCCAGGAAAGAGCCGCTCCCTGAGAGATCAGGTTTGGAATTTAAGAAGCTGAAAGTATTCTATGATAAATCTCTGCATGAGATTACTGGGGGAAAATGGGTGTCCTCATGCAAGGCAGTTCCCTATAACCACTCCATACCTTTAAAGAGCAACATTCTGTCTGTTTGGAACAAGAAGATTCCAACACTGTATTACTGCATGTACCCCATAGTACTGTGGAGTTTGAATTGGCGGTTGGAAGCTCGATATTTGGAATAAGGGAGATATTTTTTGCTGGTGGTATGCAGGTTGGTAACCACCTATGCCATTCTCTCAGGTTTGGGTGTTGCTCTGGAGGGAGTCACAGTCCAGGGGACATGGTTTCCACAAAAAGAGTTCTACCCATGAATATCCTAGAGTTTTGGGTGGTATGGGTTGCCCTGAGGTGTTGAATAACCAGGCTTCATGGTTGGCTGGTCAGGTTTCAGTCCGACAATTCCACAATGGTGGCATAAATTAACCACCAAGGCAGTACCAGGAGAAGGAGAGCTCAGGAGGAATTGAACCACATTCTGGATTGAGCAGGAGGGTATGTTCCACCACTGGCAGCAGTATACATTCCACATGTAGACAACTGACAGTAACAATAGAATGGGCCTCTCATCCCAAAGTTTTTGTGGCAATCTGCCAGTGTAGGGATGCCAAGACATAGAGGTCTTGGCATCCAGGTTCAACAGCAAGTTGGACAGGTTTGTGTCCAGGATGCAGGACCCTCTCACAATAGGGGTATATGCCTTGGTAATACCTTGGGACAGGTTTTCCCTAATTCACGCTTTTCCCCAGATTCAGCCACTGCCGCGCCGCTTGAGCAGGATTCAAGAAGAGTTCATTCCAGTGATCTTGATGGCCTTGGCCCAGGGGGGCTTGGTACATGGACATAGTGAAACTAGCAGTGGAGAGTCCATGGCCTCTGCTGTACCGGCTAGACCTGCTGTCTCAGGGACCAATATTGCACCCAGCTTTACGGTCTATAAATTTGAAGGTATGGCTATTGAGGCCCAAATCCTGAAACGGGAGTGTCAGATTCAGTCATCCACCCGATGCTGAATGCTAGATAGCTAGTTTCTAGAAACATTTATTTCAGAACTTGGAAGGCTTATATTTCCTTGCATGAGGTCCGGAAATGGCATCCATAGAACTATGTGATTGGTAGGATTTTGTCTTTTCTCCAATTGGGTCTAGAAAATAAATTGGAATTGCAATTTCTGAACATTCCCCTGTGGTGTGATTTTGCAGCCCATTCATTTGGATAAGCTGAAATCACACCGGAACATGAAAAAGTAGAGCATGCACAACTTTTCAAAATCATGCTGCACAAATTGCTTGGTACTGTGGAACCATGAGATTTGGAGCCTGCAAATGTACTGCACTTGCGATCTGCATTTGGGATGTCATTAACATTACATTGGCAACCGCATGCAGAACACAAGGGTAATGCATTGGAATGCAGTGTGGGAAACGCACACAGAATGCACCCTTCCCCCACCCCATTCTGGTGTGAACCAGCCCTTTAAAAGAAAAAAATTAAACCGTGCAAACGTGCATGAGTGCTCAACCCCAAGTGTCAGGCAAATACTATGATAATCAATTTTTACATGTCACCTTTACCAATGTGCTCATTCCTAGCACATGGCTTAATTTCTTGTCTTCGTGTGATATTGTGCTGCTTTACAGGAGGTATAGACTTGCTTCTTCCATAGCTCACATAAGCTGCCATTTGGACTATATTAACCACTTGAGCTCCTGAGGATTTACCCCCCTTAATGACTGGGCCACTTTTTGCTACTCGGCGCTGCACTAATTCAACTGATAATTGCGCGGTCATGCAATGCTGCACCCAAACAAAATTAACATCCTTTTGTTTCACACAAATAGAGCTTTCTTTCGGTGGTATTTGATCACCTGTGCGCTTTTTATTTTTCATGCTATAAACAAGAAAAGACAAAAAATTTTGTACAAAAATGATATTTTTTACTTTCAGCTATAAAAAATATATAATAAACCCAAAGTTAGTTATAAATTTAGGCTAAAATGTATTCTGCTACATGTTTTTGGTAAAAAAAAAATCCCAATAAGTGTATATTGATTGCTTTGTGTGAAAGTTATAGCGTCTACAAACTATGGTATAGATACTGCAATTTACGCCATTTTTTTGCTATACAGCGCTGCGCTAGTTTACAGGACAATTGCGCGGTCATGCAATACGGTACATAAATTAAATTTATGTCCTTTTTTTAACACAAATAGAGCTTTCTTTTGGTGGTATTTGAGCACCTGTGCACTTTTTATTTTTGGTGCTATAGCTCTTCTAACCACCTGAAGATCAAGCCTTTTCTGACACTTTTTGTTCACATGAAACAAGTCAGTATTTTTTGCTAGGAAATTAATTAAAACCCCCAAATATTATATATTTTTTTAAAGCAGACACCCTAGTGAATACAATGGTGGGTACTACAATTTTTTATGGCACATAGTACTCGTGCAGCGATTTTTCAAATGCAAATTTAAAAAAAACAAAAACACTTTTTTTACTTTTAATGCACAAAAACACAATATATTGGTCAATTATTTCGTAAAATATAAAAGATAATGGTATGCCGAGTAAATAGATACCAAACATGACATGCTTTAAAACTGCGCATGCCCCATGCAATGGCGACAATCTGCAAACATTTTTAATATCCATAGGCAACGCTTTAAAAGCTACCATTTTAGATTTACAGAGGAGGTCTAGTGTTAGAATTACTGCCCTTGATCTGACGTTCATGGCAATACCTCACATGCATGGTGCAACCGCTGTTTACATACCGACACAGGGTCAAGGCTTGTGCACACAGGTGTGCGCGCATGGGAGGGGCGATTTTTTTTTTGTTAGTTATTTTGATTCTTTTTTATTATTTTTACATTTGTACCTTTCGTTTTTTTTTGCTTTGATCACCTCTAATGCTATAACAGGGAATGCAAATATCCCCGATAACTTCAATGGGCATTGTCATATATTCTTTTTTGAGAAATCTGGGGTCTATCAGACTCTAGATATCTCCTCTGCCCTTACATTATCTAATCAAACCAAAATCGTTGTGATCAGATGCTTTCCCAATTTACAAATGGTGCGGTTTATATCCTGCGAAACTGAAGTGAGGAAATGCTCGTAGCTTCCGAATTCTTAGGCTGTAGAGATGATTGGCACCATTCTGGTCTCCAATCAGCTCTATGGTCAGCTGGCAGAAACTCCGGCTGCATTCTCAGGTTCCCCCGATGGCACAAGACTGCCTGAGAAGGCCGTGGAAGGCAGCGGGGGAGGGGGGGGGGCATCACCTCCCACTGCTTGTAAAAGCAATCCTGCAGCTAATTAGCCACTAGGATTGCACTTACATGAAAGCCGATCACCGGCTGAAAAAAACGATACCAGGATGATGCCTGCAGCTGTAGGCATCATCCTGGTATAACCATTCAAAGTCCAGTGATGTACCAGTACTTCGCTGGTCCTTGTTGGGTATATATACTATGTTCTTTTTTTTTTTTTGTATCTACCTGTTTTGCAATAACATGTTTTAAAACGTGCTTTTGCGCAGCCGTGCCGCCCTGCAAACGTTTTTTTGCAGTGGCTGGTCTTAAAGTGGTTAATTTAGATTAACCTACTTACGTTTATCCATAAAGGGTCTTTGCAGTCAAGTGCAAATATTTAAATATATTAAATTTTAAATTTAAATATTTAAAGTGTAAATAAAAAGTGATAGTATTTGTTACCATGCATTTAAATATTTTAAGATACTTAATGCAGCTTTGTCCTTCTAAAAACAATAGTTGACTGTCAGCTATGCTGACCATATTGCTCTAAAATTTAAAATTAGTACACACATCCATATAAAGGTGGTTGGCCTTTCTATCCGCAATTTGCTACTTGAAAGTGGTAAGCTCGATTTCAGTTCAGAAATTTTCACCACAGTATTTTCTTTTGCATTTAGATGTCCTCCGTTTGATGGGTCAGCATCATCTAAACACACTTCCTTTGAGCCCAGGTTGTCTGGACCCTCTCCAGTTTGACTGAAGAGTGAAAGGAGAAGCAACATAGTGATGGGCTCATCGCTCCATCTCCTCTCATACATCTGTCAGTCAGCAAGAGGCCAATACCAAATTCAGGTACTGACACTGCTTACATTTAACCACTTGACCTCCGTAGGATTTACCCCCCCCCCCCCCCTCCCTCCTTCCTGACCAGGCCATTTTTTGCAATGCGGCGCTGCGTTACTTTAACTTACAATTGCACGGTCATGCAATGTTGCAACATTGTACATAAATTAAATTTATGTCCTTTTTTTCACAAATAGAGCTTTCTTTTGGTGGTATTTGATTACCTCGGTGGTTTTTATTTTGTGCGCTATAAACAATAAAAGACCAACGATTTTGAGAAAAAAAACAAAACAAAAAAACACAATATTTTTGACTTTTTGCTATAAAACATATGCAATAAAAGAATGTAAAAAAAAACAAATCTTCTTGGGAGACATGTTGCTTTGTATCTCTCTGCTGTGCCTACAGGAGAGAGACCCGTGTTGTTTACACAAAGGTCTCTTCCCTATCAGCTTTGCTGACATCTCCAGCCAATAGCGCACGTGCCCCCTTACCCAAAAATGCAACACACACGATTTTGCGCAGCCGTGCTGCCCTGTAGGAGTACTTCTGCTATAGGGCAAATGGCAAGTGGTTAATGATGTCCCGATGTTTACAGAACTGCTTTATTTTGTGTCTTTTATAACTGCCTAAAGCTCCCCTTTATTTTATCAGAAATCATAAGAGATAAAAAAAGAATGTGCCATTTAAAGTAAAACATAAGAAAACCATCTAGTAGAAAGAATGTAATGGTCCCATCTTGTTCTGCTTGAAGATGGCATTTACAGTGAGGGTCACAAAATTCAAAAAGAGAATCATTCCTTTGCATTTAGCTCTCTTCTTTTAGAAAGTCACCCCACAATACTCTTTTCAAGATTTTGACTATTAGTACCTACAAATACCAAACCCACAGGGCTTAGCGATCCTTTCAACACAGACAATTGTTTTTATTTGCTGAAACAATTAACAAACATTGTTAAATATGATGTCAGTAGTTTTTAACTTAGGAATTCATAAAAGTCATTAAAAATAATACTTATTTTTGTAGAAAACCTCTCCAAAGAAAGGATGTATTTCATTAACGCACCTTTCATGATGCACTAGTATAAAATGCACATTAATGAAACTATGTTTTACTTTGTATCTTTTGAAGTAGATACTCCATTTGTACATTAAAGTTGGGCTGTCCTTTCTTTGTTTTTGTGCTCAAAACCTTATAAGCTTCCATCTTCTTTTTCTTGTAGAGTTCTTTTGCTTCCTCTCTTTTTCTCTGGTTTTCCTCTGCTACCTAAAAATGTGAATCATATTTGTTATATAGAATATTATCATTAGAGAAAACACATATTGAAAACATCTGAAATGGAGGAGAAATATTCACCAAAGATTTAAAAATCTTAATAAAGCCATTTTTAGCCTTGCTTATATTTGGCAGTACCTGGAGCATTGGAACAAACAATGGGTGAGAAATAAGGGGGCAGGTGGTTTAATCATGTGGTTACCCACTAAGAATGCAATATGTGCAAGAAACAAACAAACACCTGCAAAGAGCATACTACATTCCTATATTACAGGAGAGAGTTTATACCAGTAAATCAAATCACAATGGTCTAAATCACAAAACCTAAATCCTTCTATACATACATATGGTTTAACCACTTCAGCACCAAAAGGGTTTTACCCCTTTCATGACCAGGCCATTTTTTGCTATTTATCACTTTAACTAGTATTTGTGCGGCCATGCAACGTTGTACCCAAACAAAATTTATATAATTTTTTTCACACAAATAGAGATTTCTTTTGGTGGTATTTGATTACCATTGGGTTTTTCTATTTGTTACTACATAAAATGAAAAAGGATCGATAAATTTGGGGAAAAAAAAAAATACTTTTTACTTTCTGCTGTAAAAACATATCCAAAAACAAAAATGAAAAAAAAAAATTAAACTTCTTTAAATTTAAGCCAAAATGTATTCTGCTACATGACTTTGTTAACCACTTGCCCAGACGATTTCCCCCCTTCCTGACCAGGCCATTTTCTGCGATACGGCACTGCATTACTTAAACTGACAATTGCGCGGTCATGCAACACTGTATGCAAATGTAATGTATGTCCTTTTTTTTGCTCACAAATAGAGTTTTCTTTCGATGGTATTTGATCGCCTCTGTGGTTTTTAATTTTTTGAGCTATAAACAAAAATGACCAACAATTTTTGAAAACAAAAAACAGTATTTTTGACTTATTGCTATAAAACATATGCAGTAAAGAAATTTAAATAAAAAAAAATAAATTTCGGCAAAAATTAAGGCCAAAATGTATTCTGCTACATGTCTTTGCTAAAAAATGTCCCAATACGTGCAAATTAATTGGTTTACATGAAACAAATGGTGGTATATTTATGGGAATTTTTTTTTTAATACAATAATAGCAGCGATCAGCGGGACTGCGTTGGGCATTCTGACACGGCGGGGGGGGGGGGGGGGGGGGGTTGACCAACTGACACTAATGCAATGATCAGTGCTAATAAAAAGCACTGACACTGGGCAGAAAGTGGTTAACATCTGGGGCAATCAAAGGGTTAACTGTGTGCTTTACTATGTAAGCATGCTGCTTTGTATTGCTCTGCTTTGCAGGGAGAAGAAACAAAGATCATTCCTTCTGTACAGAGCCTTGAATCACTGGCTGGGACCTAATGACAAACTCCTGCGCATGTTCACCCTGTACACAGAAGAGGCCAGCGATGTACATGTACATCACTGTGCCTGTACGGGCCGCCCCTCTATTTACATTGCGGGCAAGCAGCCTGCAAGTGGCTAAAGAACCTGTCTGCTCACACAGAAATAATTGGAGATTAACATGCATGGGCCTGCACTTCAGCAACAGTCAGTATAGTAACTACTTGACATGTAAGAGCACACTTCATGTTGTATAAAGTGCCCTAACATGGACAAACTGTTCTAGAGAAACCAAAATGAGGCTTGCATAGCACTTCTGATGAAGTGTGAAGATGTGTGAGCAAGCTATTGCAGTGTGGTTACTTGTGTCTGGAGGACCTGGGACTACAGAAGTGGACGTTAGCATTGTGACTGCATTTTGAACTGCAGTGCAGCAGCATCAACACTATCCTTAATGAGGTGATGGGAGCAATGGGAGTGCCTACATTCTAAGGATAATAAATGGTGTATGCATATATAGTGGCAGTTCCTATAAGGTATAGCACAATTATTCATTTGTATACGTCATTTAAAAATCATGTTATATTGACATTTCCCATATTTCTAGACTGGTAGAATCTCTTTAAGCTAATAGAACCATGGCTCATAATATCTAGCAAGATACAAAAGCAGATGATGGATTTCAGCTTTTGTTGAAACTATGGGTTGAGCAAGCACCCTCCAAAAAGACATTTACTATCAAGCTAGGATAATGGGTTAAGGTGGAGTCCTTACTTTTCTTTTTTTTGCTCGTTCACGTTGAACTTGTTCATATTCCTCTTTTGCTTTCTGATTCGATGTTTTCTTCTTAAATTTCTTTTTTGGCCTACACATGGAAAATAAGAAGTTCTACTGAAATTATCTAACCAAAAAAGCAGTTTCAAGTTGGTAGTTATTATTTTAAAGTGCATCTAAATGTAATATTTTGCAGATTATCAGTCTTTAGATAAGGTGGCTTCATTAATTTTTCAGGCTTTTTCCCTTTATATTCCCTTGGTAATCCTCCCACTAACACACTTCCTGTGCTAAGGTGATACCACCCACTCAATGTGCTATATTTATGGAGGAAGCTATGGTTGCCACCCAGGTTGAACTACAAATATGTCTGCCTTTGTTAATCCCCATTACATGGGGGATGGAGAAACTAGTAGTATATAGAAGGAAAGATAGTTACATAGTTAGTCTGGCTGAAAAAAAGAAAAAAAAAAGTCCATCCAGTTCAATCATAAAAAAAAAAAAAAAGTTATAATCCTACACACACACACACACAGTTATTCCAGAGGAAGGCACAAAAACCCCAGCAAAGCATGATCCAATTTGCTGTTGCAGGGGAAAAAATTCCTTCCTGATCCCCCTGAGAGGCAATCGGATATTCCCTGGATCAACCTTACCTATACATGTTAGTATCCAATTATATTCTGTGTATCTAAGAAAGAATCCCAGCCTTTAAAGCAATTCACTGAGCTGGCCAGAACCAACTCTTGAGGGAGTCTATTCCACATGTCACAGCTCTCACTGTGAAGAAACCTTTCCGTGTTTGCAGATTACATTTCTTTTTCTCCAGACGTAAAGAGTGCCCACTTGTCCTCTGTGATGACCCAAGGGTGAATAACTCTACACCGAGTTCACTATATGAACCACTGATGTATTTATACATGTTGATCATATCCCCCTTAATCTCCTCTTTTCAAGAGAATACATTCAGTTCCTCTAATCTTTCCTCACAGCTGAGCTCTTCAATGCCACTTATCAGTTTGGTTGCCCTTCTCTGTACTTTCTCCAGTTCCCCGATGTTCTTTTTGTGAACTGGTGCCCAAAATTGAACTGCATATTTCAGATGAGGTGTTACTAATGATTTGTACAGGGGTAAAATTATAATCTCTCTCTGGAATCTACACCTCTTTTAATACAAGAGAGGATTTTGCTCGCTTTAGAAACCACAGCTTGGCATTGCATGCCATTATTAAGCTTGTGATCTACCAGAACCCCCAGATCCTTCTCCACCATTGATTCCCCCAGTTGTTACCCCACCTAGTATGTATGATGCATGAATATTCTTAGCCCCCAAGTGTATAACTTTACATTTATCAACATTAAACTTCATTTGCCACATAGTTGCCCAACTAAACAGTGCATTGAGGTCGGCTTGTAAATTGGAGACATCCTGTAAGGACGTTATTCCACTGCACAGCTTGGTGTCATCTGCAAAGACTGAAATGGGATTTTTAATCGCACACCCTATATAGTTTATAAATATATTAAAAAGTAAGGGTCCCAACACTGAACCTTGAGGTACACCACTGACAACCCTAGACCATTCAGAGTATGAATCATTAACCACTACTCTCTGAATACGATCTTTTAGCCAGTTTTCTATCTATTTACATATGGATTTTTCCAAGCCTGCAGACTTTACCTTACACATGAATCCATGCTGTCTGTTGCTTAAAATAAGAACTCATCTATGTGGTCTTTTATTAAACTCTCCAGTATCTTTCCAACTATAGAAGTTAAACTAACAGGTCTATAATTACTTGGTAAAGATTTTGACCCCTTTTTAAATATTGACACAACATAGAAATAATGGCTTTGAAATGACAGAGCTCAATTTTTTAAGGACCTGTGGGTGTATGCCATCCGGTCCAGGTGCTTTATTCACCTTTATTCTAAGGGGGAGGGGGGACCCTGTGGACGTTGATGTAGGGGGAGGGGGGACCCTGTGGATTATTGTAAGCAGTGCTCCTCTTTACATCAAGGTCAGCAGAGTACTCCCTTGCACTGTAAGTAGGAACTCTTGTGTAAGGAGGGGGAGGGGAATCTTGTGACTAGAGAGACCTCCTTACATCAGTTTTCCTTAACATCAGAGTCAGAGGCATCCAACACTGTAAAGGGGAATCCTGCAGACTCTGATCTAAAAACTCTGTGCTGGGTTATAGTAACCTAACTTTCACGTAAAAGGAAAAATATTGGTGAAAAACTTTGGTATAACTTAAGAACATTGCAAATCACACCAACTACATGTCTGTAGCTTTATAATTGATATTTGCACAAAAAAGAAATTTTGGCTAACTTTTTTAATGGTCAGAAAAAAAGAAAATTGGTTCTGTCAATACATTTTTTGTATCGTGTCAGGAAAAAAAAAAAGGCTCTGTCAGTAAATTTCACTTTGGGAGGGTGGCAGCCCAACCCCTGAAGCTGCTTCTCCCTGCTGCCCAATCACTTCTATCAATGTCATTGAAAGTCGATAATTATCCTTATTCATCATTTCCCACAAGAAAAAAAATAAAGTATTTTACCCTTGCAGTGTAGAAGACACCCCTCTGAAAGGGTTATGTTTTCTTCAACCTGGAGTTCAACTGTAATGCATCTTTAACCGCTTCCCATCTGCAGTACGTTTATAAAGGTCATCGGATGGGAATGGTGATATCTTTTAGCTATTTCCTACAAAGTAAAAGTAATCTGAGCAGCTAACGAGCTGCTGGGTTACTTTTACAGGTGGCGGAAGGGAGTCCCATCCCACTCCCGCTGCTTTTACCAGGCTTTCTTGTGTGATCGGAGAGCCCAGCAAAGATGCGACCAGCGGTATCCAGCTCTAGGCACAGAGTGAGAAGGACGGATGTCATTCTTCCCACTGTAGGACATCAGAAACAGGAAGTGAGGATTGTGTCACTTCCTGCTTTGGTCGTTAGTTTACCTGGCCATTACAAGTCAGGGAAGCAGCCGATCAGACCAATCTGTTTCTGATCGGCTACACTGGAGATATTTGAGGTCTAATAGATCCCAAATATTTCCATAAAGAGGTCCTGTCACAGCTCATGCGATTACAAGGGATGTTGTTCATCCTTTGTAATAGCAATAAAGATGAAAATAAAGAGTTAAAAGTTACAGTGTTAAAAATATATACACATGAAAAAAAAAATTATAAAATTAATTTAAAGCACCCCAGTTCCCCTGTGCTCACACAAAAGCGCATGTAGGTCCCATACATATGTAAAAGGGTGATCACACCACATATATGAGGTATCACCGCGAGAGTCAGAGCGAGGAGCATTAAGTTTAGCATCAGATTGTGTAACTCTAAACTGATAACTTGTACAATTTTAAAGCATGACATGTTTGGTATCTATTTACTCGGCGTAACATGATCTTTTATATGCTACTAAACAATTTGGGTATTATATTGTGTTTTTCTGCAATAAAATCCATTAAAGCATATTTTTTCCAAACAATTTGCGCAACTATTGTGTCACATAGAAATATTAAATGCCCACTATTTTATTCTCTAGGGTCTCTGCTAAAAAATAAAAATAGTAGGAAAGAAATGCTAGAACTGGTCCTGGACTGGACGTGTTTAAAATCCATGTATGTGTTAACTGTCCCTTAAAAATGTCATAGTGTAAAGGTAAAATACATCACAGTTTAATACACCAGTAAACGTACACTACTACTTCTTCTTCTTCTTCTTTTTCTTGTTCCTCAGTTGTCTGAGTGGTGTCCTCCTCAGGCTTCCTCTTTCTTTCTAGATTTTGCAGTCTTTCTTCTTCAGCCAGGTAGAGATGTTTTAAATGTTCAGGGTAATTGTCCGCATACAAATCTTTTGGAGTTGTGGTCTTTTTTTGCTTTCTTTGCAGCTTTTTATATTCTAACTGAACTTTTTGTTTTCTCCATAAAGCAAAGCCTTGCCCTGCACAACAATAAAAGAGTTTTGGTCATAATTAAAGTCAGTTGGTTCTGATGGGAAAAAAAAACTGTACATAATATGTATTTCAATCTGCAAGCAGTTAATTTTAAGACTGGCAATGCATTTAAACAAAATTTCTTTGGAAGCATAGCAGTTGTGGGTATGCTTTACTGTATGAGCAAAAACCTTTCCTGAAGTGCCATTTACATTTTGCAAGGTTGGATTATATGCATTTCCTGTAGATATATTCCTATTTTAACCCTGGGAATAACAGTGTGACTATACTGTATAACAGTCATGTAAAGTTTTGGTTGCACCTGCCGGCCCTCCCATCACTACAGTGTCTTAGGATGGAACCACAGAGCACAGCTTGGGAAGCAGAAATCCATCGCACCCTCAAGACTATGACATGTAGATTCTGTTGGATAGTGGTGCACCGAAATTAAAATTCTGGTGCCGAAACCAAAAATTCAAAATGCACTTGGCCGAAAACCGACACTGAAACAAATGCGCAGTTTTTAAAAATAAATATATATTTTTTGGAAAAAAAATACACTTTGATTAAAAAAAAAACCCAAAAAACACAATATATACCCCAATTATTTTGTAAAATATTAACGAGGATGTTACAGCAAGTACATAGATACCCGACATATCACGCTTTAAAATTGTGCACGCTCTTGGAATGGCGTGAAACTGTGGTACTTAAAAATCTCCATGGGTGACGCTTTAAAATTTCCTACAGGTTAGTAGTAAAAATTTACAGATGGGGTCTAGTACAAAAATTATTGCTCTTGCTCTGACGTTTGTGGCGATGCCTCACGTGTTAGCTTGAACACCGTTTACATATGTGGGCATGGCCTATGTATGCGTTCACCTCTACATGCGAGCACGGGGGGGGGGGGGGGGGGACAGGGGCACTATACACTTTAATTTTTTTTTGCACTCTCTCTTTAAAAAAAAAAAAAATCACTTTTATTCTTATCACAAAGAATGCATGCATCCCTTGTGATAGAAATAATTAGTGACAGGTCCTCTTTATGGAGAGATATGGGGTCAATAAAACCCAGCATCTCTCCTCTGCAATGTAAAGCATTAGATAAAAAAAATCATTGATCTAGTGCTTTAAAATATTCTTTTTTCAAAATGGCCGGAACCGGAAGTGACATCGCTCCGGTCCTCAAAGGGCATAGAGATGAGTGGAGGCCAGCTTTCCTTCACTAATCTCTATGCCCAGTGCTGGGATCATTCTGATGGTTTCTCAGGTAAGGCTAAGAACTACCGAGTGGCGGCGGTGTGGTTTTTTCGGCACCTGTATCGGTGCTTTTTTTTATATTGGCCATTAGGGGTGTTTTCGGCCAAAACGTTTTGGCCACTGAAATTTTGGTGTATCCCTACTGTTGGAGGTTGTAGCTCTTGCAAACACTGAAGTGAGGACTTGTCACACACTGGAGAGGTGATATATAGTAAGAGTTATCTTCTGCTGGTTTTAATTTTATTCTTTTCCCTAAAGAAAAAAGTTGCTTGTGCGTTAAGGAAAAAAGAGATGTACTATATGCTGCATTCAGGTCAACCATTTACAGCACGTAAAATAAGTATTGAACACGTCACCATTTTTCTCAGTAAATATATTTCTAACGGTGCTATTGACATGAAATTTTCACCACGTCGGTTACAACCTATGCAATCCATACATACAAAGAAACCAAAACAAATAAGTTCAGAAATTAAGTTATGTGTAAAAAAATGGAATGACACAGGGAAAAAGTATTGAACACACGAAGAAAAGGAGGCGCAAAAAGGCATGGAAACCCAAGACACCAGCTGAAATCTATCAGTAATTAAAAAGCAATCCTGCCTCTTGTCAGTGCAAACTAATATCAGCTGGTTCAATCTCAACTGATGGCCTATAAAAAGGTGTCTCAATACCAAGGTGTCACATAAGAAACATCTCATGTCGCTCTACGCTCTACTCCCTCCCCTCTAGCCGATGGCAGTGAGCCGGTTCCAGGACCGCAGATGGCCAAGTGGAGCTCAGGAGTCCTCACGAGTGAAGGGGCTGGCACTGCGTGGAAGCAATCAGACTCGCAGCAGGGCTAAAGGTAGAAAAAAACTACTAGCCCGACACCTGGAACTACATGTCCCAGGCATCATGAATCAAACATCCCTGATAGCACCTTTAGAAATATATTTACTGAAAAAAATGGTGACATGTTCAGTACTTATTTTACCTACTGTATATGAATCTAAACACAGCAAGATATGAGCACATTCACACTGCTCTGTTCTGTAGCTGTATGAAAAAAGAAAAAGGAAACTCATCTTCTGCATTCTGATTGCGGTGCTATTTGATTCGGAGAAGCAGAGTGTTCTGCCCCCACCCAGGGCTGTGTTGGACTATTTGGTACACCATGATACACCCACAGATCTCTCACACCATGTCAGACCCCACCAGTTCACTCACCCTCCTTGGCACTGCCAGCTAAGACCTGCTGAACGCTCTTCCACCTCCTCTTGTCCGTCCTCGGTCTCTGGACACCATGTCCGCTCTTCCTCTGTACAGACACACCAGGCTCTGCTTTCCCCTGACCCGCCTGAGCGGCCCCTCTCCCTCCCCTATTCCAGGAGCCCCTATTAAATGTTCCCCTTCCTCTCCCTCCAGAGGGCCCGACTCTCCTGTACTGCGCGCCCCCTGAACCGGAGGAAGCCATGCTATTACTCGAGTCGCCGTCCGATGACGTCGCAACATCACATAGCCGCGGCTTCCGCCAGTGCAGTACCTGGGAATGTAGTGGAGAGAAGAGGGTGGAGCTCAGTGACACACACTCAGCATTGTGTAATGATTCAGTAATACACACACATGCATATATTCCTAGTTAGGGTCAGTGCTGTCTAATGACTGTGCTGTGTAGGTGTGCTGCCCATAATGGACGGCTACCGAACACTTTCCCTTCACATACGTCTCTTCCGGGGTTCTCTGTTCCTCTTCACTTTCGTTCCCTGTATCTTTCTGCAGCAAGTAAAGGCTGGAGTCATGTGGCTCGGTGATGTCACTTTCCTGCGTCTAGGAGAGGCATGTGTACACCTCCAGCCTGCTATGTAAGAGGTGATTAGTGGGTGATGTTTCCCTTTTCGCCAGTGTCAGGGCAGTACAAGCAATCAGCACATAGAACTGTGCATGTTATGTACTGATATGTGACATGTGAGCAGCATATGCCCACCACACACACTGAAATTAAAAGGAGACACATGCCCTCCATTCATTTCATTAATACCCTTTTCTTTGTCCTCCAGGATGTTTGCCCATTTATCTTCTGTGAGCACAGATCGGGTGAAGGAGGCTGTGCAAAGCTTGCTTCACTTCATAGAGATCACTGCGAGGATCTCCGGGGCACACACTGTGGAGTTCTATACACAAGATGTGTGGAAGAACCAGATTGCTGTATCACCAGAGTCTGTGTTGTCAGCTTTTAGTCAGCAGCAAGAGTCGGAGCATGGATGCAAAGGTGAGCACAATATTGAAATCCTAAAGCGGTAGTAAATGTAAAAAAAAAAAGAAATGAAATGTCCCCCTGCAGGTTAAAGAGGAGTTCCAGGCTGCCCCCCAAAATTAAAAGGCAGCAGCAAATGCTGTAGCTGCTGACTTTTGATATAAGCACACTTACCTGTCCAGGGGTCCAGCACCATCCTCATCTGGGCTAGTTCTTCACTAGCCTCTGGTTTCCTGGCGCCGGCATTGCAAGTAAGGGAAACCAGAAGTGAAGCCTTATGGTTTCGCAGTCAGTTTCCTACTGCGTATGCGTGAGTTGTGCCTTGTGATTGGCTCTGTAGTCTTCTGGGACCTGTGAAGTGTCCCAGAAGACTTCGGAGGAAGGAGGGGGCCGAACTTCCGGCTCAGTCGCTGAGCTCAAAGTGGGAGTGAGTACCTGCTAAAACTAAGTACCCCCCCAAAAGAGTGCCAAATGTGGCAGTAAAGGAGGGTGCAAACAAGCAGAGCTTCCCCTTTTGAGTGGAGCTTTGCTTTAATGTCATAATGTGCTAGAATTATTGGAGTACAGAGGTTGATTTTCTAAAACGAGAGTGCAAAATCTGTGCATGGTAACTAATCAGCTTCTAACTTCAGCTTGTTCAATTAAGCTTTGACAAAAAAAAAACTGATTGGTTTCTATGCACAGCTGCACCAGGTTTTGTACTCTCCAGTTTTGGTAAATCAAACACTCAGTGTTCATGAACTTTGTGCGACAACTACATCAGTATTCAGTAGAGATATATATTCTTCAACCAGTAGATGGCAGTGTTTATAAGTTTGTAGCTGCATCTATGGTATACTATATGTCTTTTCTCTGAATATAAGTTTCCTGTTTCCTTGTTGCAGTGAAGCAGAAAAGTACACGGGGATCATGCTCTGTCTGTTCTGTAGGGTATATACAGAATTTCTAACAAGTATGCATCACATACGCCAATTAGCTCTTCTTGCACTAATTATAGTAATCAGTGCATTGGCTGCATACAATAATGTCTCCAGCCCAAAACCAGCCTTCCTTGACGCATTTTACCACTCCTGGCCTGCTCGCAAGGATTTTATTAATGAAATGCGTTGAGAGCTAATTGGAGTGTGGCTGATTTTTTTGTTTACAATATGAAAAAGTGCAGTGCTAATAAACAAATTAAATGTGCTATATCAGAGACTGGCCACATCCACAAACAGACAGTATGAAGTCCATAGGAACAATGTCCGGTAAATGACAAATGGATGAAATGGTGACTTTGTTACTCCCAGTGAGGCACTCATCAAAACCGTGTAGGAAATATAAGAAATACGCACTCACCAGATGCGCATTAGGTAAGCGCAATATTAATTGCCAGAGGTCCCCTCTTATCCTGTGGAAGGTGCAGTTCACACTGGACAGGCTGTCCCACAATACTGGCTCCTCGAGAGATCTTCTCTACTGGTGGAAGCTGCGATGGGGGTCAGCTTATATGAGTCACTCTCCTCCTGGGCCTCAGGGTGGTCACCATATGGTCCTGGGGGGTTAAATACAGCTGGATAGTTATGGGGGCCACCGGACCTCCTTGATCCGCTGGCGTGACGTCTCAGGCGTGTATGGCTCCTCCTTAACACGTTTCACACACAAAGTGCATCCTCAGAAGGGGTGATGCCAAAGCACTTTAGCATCACCCCTTCTGAGGATGCACTTTGTGTGCGAAACGTGTTAAGGAGGAGCCATACACGCCTGATACGTCATGTCATCGGATCAAGGAGGTCTGGTGGCCCCCATAACTATCCAGCTGCATTTAACCCCCCAGGACCATATGGTGACCACCCTGAGGCTCAGAGGAGAGTGACTCATATAAGCTGACCCCCATCGCAGCTTCCACCAGTAGAGAAGATCTCTCGAGGCGCCAGTATTGTGGGACAGCCTGTCCAGTGTGAACTGCACCTTCCACAGGATAAGAGGGGACCTCTGGCAATTAATATTGCGCTTACCTAATGCGCATCTGGTGAGTGCGCATTTCTTATATTTCCTACACGGTTTTGATGAGTGCCTCACTGGGAGTAACAAAGTCACCATTTCATCCATTTGTCATTTACCGGACATTGTTCCTATGGAATTAATACTGTCTATTTGTGGGTGTGGCCAGTCTCTGATACAGCACATTTAATTTGTTTATTAGCGCTGCACTTTTTCATATTGTATATATTCAAGAGGTTATATGGTTTCCTTGTAGTGTATCAGCAGCTTATGTTGTCATCATCTTAGCACTCGCTGAATCACCTTGATATTCTGATTTTTTTTATTTGTTTTCAGTGAAGATTGGAGACAGACTGTGATGGCCTGCACCCAGGTTGTCCATGTGTAGGAGAGGCCAGTCTTGAGTGGCGCTTTAGATATCTGTGTGTTTCTATGCACTGCATACTAATAGATTATGGCAGACTTACCTTACAAACAGAGCCCTCCAGCAGCATGCTTTTACTGATGCAGGCGCATCCTTCGTCACCCAGCCTTCCTTTCAGCTTTGCACACTCTGGTCGTTTCAATGCCCGGGCTGCAATGATGCCACTCTGTGCATGCATACAGGAGTCACCACGGCAGCATGGCACACTCAGTGTTCTGTGCATGCAGAGAGTACTGCACATACACTAATTACATAATCTGTTTAAAGTGGAAACCTGGGCTTAAAGCTGACATTTAGGTATGGCAGTTTTTACATACATAGTCCAGCTTGAACCAATGTAATTATGTATATACCATGCCTGTAATATCTCTTTAGAAGCTGGAATTCACTGTAGTAGACACTACTACTCTGAAGATCTCCACTAGCGTCTGTGTCCTGTGCCGATGGTCTGTCTTGCTGCATTGTGAACACAAGAGGTCACTTGGTCTGCATGGCAAAGTTTTCTATGATTGGACAAGGTGCAGAGGCAGGGGCATCACATTCTCCACCTTGTCTAATCAGAGAATGCAGAGAGCAAACAAACTCTTGTGTTCAGTAAGCAATAGGGATTAGGAAGCTTGCGGCAATCACTGTAGTAGCGGTGCCTACTACAGTGATCTTCAGCTTCCAGGGATATGGCACATGCTTACATCAGTCCTGCTTGATCAATGTAACTATGTAAAAATTGCCACACCTAAAGTAAACTTTAAAGGATAAGTGTGCTTTTGTGAAAAAAGTATTGCAAATAGAAAAAAATAATATACAGGGGTATGGAATTTAAAAAAAAAAATACTTGGACTAAATCGGGGTCCCAATCTACGTACTTGTCCCTTCATGACAATTTACTTGTCCTGATAAAAAAAAACATTAACCAGAACCGTATTCAAATAAGGTCTTGTCATATACTACTGAATAAGACAGTTTTATCACTAGGGATTTTCAATAAATGTATGTCCCTTTTAAACCTTAAATTGGCTGTGCCAGGATGGAAAATACAAAGGGTTTGTTTTTTTATTAGGCAGAGGTGCTTTTAGGAATATCTGGGCTTTTATAAATGAATGGGGCTTTATGGTTACTTAAACTTTTAATATTTTTAACCTTGCGCTGTTTATCTCCTCCTCACCTCCCTGCCTGTCTCCAGCACCACACCGAGGGATTAGCAGGGAGGGGAGAGGCCTTGCGGTATGACAAGCACCGATTGGGTGCTCTTCCGGAAAGGGAGTGTCTAAACGCTTAACAGAGGCACATCTGCTGAATGAGTAAATGAGGCGTCGGCCCCAATGAGAAAAAAACACTTGCTTCCTTCAAGTTACCCTTGCACACCAAGCAGATGGGTGAATGCCCCCTTTCATCAGAATGTGGAGGAGTGCCCCCTTACATCAGAGTTCAGCGGCATGCCCCCTTACATCAGAGTTCAGCAGCTAACTGGACATAAAATGGTTACGTGTGTGAAGCTCCTGAAAGAACAGGGAGGCGGAGGGAGATGAGGAAAGCTCTGGTAGTGCAGAGATCACTCCAGGCTTCTCTCTGCAGGCTCAGACAGCGGCACCAGCCGGATGGATCTTCAAATCTCCCGCCCACACATCACCTTCCTCAAGCAAGCACTGGCTGGGGCGTGGCAGACAAAAAGGAGAGGGGTGGAAAGAGGTGGAGCATACCTCTCTCCTCTTCCATCTGTGTGTGTGCGAGTGCTAGCTGGATGAGTATTAGACTTAGCCTGCAGAGCTGCAGCAGGGCTAAATGTGCGAAAGAAACAACCCGCCATAACAACATGTCCTGGTCATCCGGCGATAGGATTTCCACATCCCTGATATAGCATTTACAGTAGCTGCACGAATTTTGTAATTTAATGTTATTAAAAAATTACCTTTCCTTTTCAATCTACAGTGCTGTAATTTTCTGTAAAGTGCAATGTAATATGGAAACCTGGAGGTGTTCTGTACACAGATAGAAATGTCATTTTGTGCTTGTGTAATTGCCTCTATGATTTTTCTGAGAATCTGTGCTAGGATATAGGTCAAATTGTAGGCATTCTATGCAATAAAAATTGTAAGTTTGTCGAGATAAAGGTTAAATACTTCTAAAGGGATGCAGACACTTCAGCTTTTCTCATTAGAACCCTGAAAGTACACTAGATGTGTGTAACGATCAGTCACTCTTATTCAGAATCAGTATCCAAAGAAGATAGTGGAACAAACCGCTTTTTTTTTCCAGAGCAAAAAAGGTAGGAATCTGTAACAGTTTGTTAAAATACTCTTTAAAGCCCAATTGAACAGTAAATTTTTTTTTGTCTGTTCTGCTTTGGCAGACCATTTAAAATGAATGAGCTGAAGAGAGCGCATGCGCGGGTGGCCGGAGCGGATGCTGTGATCCCTGCTCTGCATCTTCCCGGTGCTTTAGGGGGGGCGGATAGAACACCCTGACCCCATTCTTCCGGACCACTCACCCAATCAGCTTGGGGAGTAGGTGTGGGACCTCTGATGCCCACCCAGCCAGCTGGTAGATCAGCGGAAAGCTCTCGCATTAAGGAAAGGAGGAGGGAGCAAGATGGCAGCCAGCGCCGGTTCCTCCAGGATAACCTCTGACCTCAGGCTGGATATTAGGGAGATTGGAAACCGCCTGGAAAATATTGAAAATAAAGTTGATGATACCATTCACAGAGTGTCACAGAATTCTACCAAGATTTCGGACCTACAAGATCGCCTTGAGGAAGCTTATACAATAATAGATGACCTTGAGAATCGTGCCTGCTGGTGCAATTTTAGAATCAGACGTCTACCAGAAACGGTTAAAGATATCACTGCATTTGCCCACTCCCTCATATTGTTGGCGGTTCCGAATACTGATGAAATTCACAAGGAGATTGACTGCATCCATAGAGCTCTGACACCCTTAAAGCCTGTTGGACCCCCTCGAGATCTATTCGTTAAACCTCACTTCTTCAGAATTAAGGAAGCGGTGATGTGCTACGCCAGGGAACATCCAGTTTTGGAAATCGACAGATATAAGATTCAAGTCTTTACTGACATTTTGCAAGCTACCATCCAAAAACGGAGGGTGTTCAAACAGTTACTTTCACCTTTGATTCAGAGAGATATCCGCTATACTGTAGATAGAACTATCCATTCTGCCTCCAATTTATTTACAATGGCATATCCTACGCGTTCTATACGTTTTTTGAAGGGGAGAAAATCTTGCTGAATTTGAGCTTTATTTCCCTTACACCCCCTATCACGGAATCCTTCCAAGGCTGACGGCCCTCCTCCTCCACTCTCGCCTCTATGGTCTCTATCTCCCAGGAAGAAGAAATCTGCCACTCCATGCTCCACATTCTAGGGAATTTGCCAGCTATCACACAATTTTCTAGTTGGCGGGGACCTCTCTGTGGCCTCCACCTTTGTTTTTGCATTATTGGTATTTGAATTATGCACTGTAGCTGTATTGGTTTCTAAGTGTTCTGGGCTGGTCCTTTTTTGTACCTGGTATTCTAGCTTCTGGTGTCAGGAATTTTTTGATGGTCCTGCCTTTTTCATAGACCCCATGGTGCCAGGAAAAGTCTATGCTCTCTCTCTAATCGAAAGACTCTCCATATTGTTTGTTTTACTTTGGTGGAGACTCTTCTGTTCCTTCACTTTGTGTCTGAGATACTTGCATTTCAATTGTTATATGCTGTATATTGTTTATTGGCTATTTCGTTGGATGCTAGCCTTTTTTTGGGCTCAACATCTTTTGTTTCTTTTTTTTTCCGCCTTTTTTCACGACTTCTATATGAGGGTCACTTCGGGATTTTTTATTTGGATCAGGATCCATGATGTTCTTATGTGTGGAAATATGGGTCACACATCATCGTTGCTTTGCTTTTTTCTCTTTGTCTACAGTAAGACCTACTAGTAGTGTGGTTCGTCTTCTTTCTCATAATGTGCAAGGCCTGGGATCCCCCTCTAAATGTCTCAAGGTGTTCACTCATTATACATTCTTAAAAGCTGATATAGTGGCATTACAGGAAACCCATTTTTCTTCCTCTTTTACATCTAGATATATCCATTGGGATTTCCCTGTATTCTTCTTTGCTAATGCATCGTAAAAAAAACAAGGGGTAGCGTTCTGTCTATCGCGACGGTTATCCTTTACGTAATCTAAAGTGATACTGTCAGGGATCCCGAGCTCTCGGCAGTGCGCGCATGCGCAGACTGCCGATCCGCCCGAGCCGGCGAGCACAGAGTCCTCGGCGATCGCGGCGGCGGCCGCGCATGCGCACTAGCGATCATGACCGCACCAATGGGAGAACAGGGCGCTCTATTTAAAACTGCCCTGTGCATCTCCAAGTTGCCGCAAGGTCTTGTTCCTGTAAGTACGTTTCCTTGTTGCCAAACTCTGCCTGTTCTGATTTATGCTGACCCTCTCCTGCTCTGACCCCGGCTCGTTCCTGACCATCCTTCTGCCTGATCCTCAGTACCGCACTGCCCGCTACCTGCTGAACCTGGCTTGTGACCCCGACCATTCTCCGCTTGCTCCTCCTGTACCACGCTGCCCGCACGATACTGACCCGGCTAGTCTGACCTCGCTCACTCCTAGCAGCCATCCATCCATCCCGCTCGGATCGGGACCTGTCATCCCCTTCACAGCAGGCTCATCCTGGGCACACACCCTCAGCGGGACCCCTCTACCACTGCCGGGGGTGCCCAGGGGCGCGAACTGGTTCCAGTCTTGCACCAAGTCCATCCCCACCATCAGGGGCCCTGGTGAAAAGGCAGACTGGGACTTAGACTCCGCGTCCTGGGAAACCCCGTGCCGTGGACCACTAGAGATCCCGTTGGGCGGAGCCTGACAGATACGGGACAAAGAAGGACGGTGTTTACTAGTTAAAAGCCATCTGGGGGGTAATTTGGTGACTTTCTTGATTTACTATGCCCCCAACATGAATCAACTAGCATTTTTTTTTAATCTCTATTTCAAACTTTATCCCCGGAGTTGGAAGGCGATGTACTTTTGGCGGGGGACTCAAATCTGGCCTTAGATCAAATGCTCGGTAAAACGCATACAACTAAACTTAGAGCCCCTCCGAAACAAAGTCGTGCATTTGCACAATTTTTCTTTCTATATAATCTGATAGACACGTGGAGGGAGGCCAACCCTACCTCTAAAGATTATACCCATTTTTCCAGAGATCATAATCGCTACGCACGTCTTTCTCCCTACGGAGATGCTGTCTAAATTGATTTCGGCTAAAATTGTGTTGGCACCATGGTTGGACCATGACCTGGTGATGTTGACGCTTTCTAATTTAACTCAGCTTGGCTAAGCCACATTGGCGATTAAATTAGTCCCTTCTTAGCACTGAGTCGATCCGCATTGATGTCATAGAACACTTGAAATCTTACTTTACTATCAATAAAGTGAAAGATACGACTCCTTCTATTAACTGGGCAGCTCATAAAGCCTCTCTCAGAGGTTTTTTTATTCAACTATCCTCTAGACTTAAGCAATCTCGTGACGAGTTGACTTATGCCCAAACTATGAAGCTTTGCTAGCTCAGCACAAAAATATCCCATCCCTGGACCTGTTACTCAAGGTTGAACACGCTCCACTAGAAGTTAATCTTTGCCTTATCACGAAAGCAGAAAAACAGCTACGTTGGCTGAACCATAAATGTTTCACCTGGCGGGACAAACCTGGTTCTCTTTTGGCTCTGAAACTTTCTCCTAAACATACCTATTTGGCCCTTCCTAAACTTTGGCTTTCAGAAGGTATCATCTCACAGGATCCTCAGAGAATCCTTCAGGAATTTAATAATTTCTATACTACTTTATATAGCCAACTTCAGCCTGTTGAGCCCTCTTTGCTTTGTGATTCTTTTGGGACCTTTACGGCTTCCAGGCATTTCCGAGGCTCACAGGGAACTTATGGAACAGCCTATAACTAGCGAAGAACTAGGTAAGGTTCTTAAACTGCTGACATCACATAAATCCCCTGGCCCCAACGGCTTACCGAATATTTACTATAGAACTTTCTCTGAACAACTTCCTTGAGAGAGAACAGTTTGATTCCTTTGGACGAAAACAAGGCTTATATTAGTGTCATTCCTAAACCTAACAAGGACACTACTCATATTCTTAACTATAGGCCAGTGTTTCTCAATTCCAGTCCTCATGGACCCCCAACAGGTCATGTTTTCAGGATTTCCATTATTTTGCACAGGTGATTTGATCAGTTTTACTGCCTTAGTAATTACCACAGCTGTTTCATCTGAGGGAAATCCTGAAAACATGACCTGTTGGGGGTCCATGAGGACTGGAGTTGAGAAACACTGCTATAGGCCTATCTTGCTTATTAACTGCGACCTGAAAATTCTGACAACTTTTGCTTTTTTCCTTAATTCTTTTTTAGCACAACATATTCATAAACATCAATCAGGTTTTATATCAAAAGTTAGATCAAATCTGAAGGTCCATAGCCTTGATTTCTGTGGTCCACTCTAATTGGTTTGTCCCTCTCTCTCGGAAATTGTTGCTTCTCTCTTTAGACCTTCATAAAGCTTTCGATAGCAAACAAATAGTCCCACGTTAAGCTGTCTTGAAAGCTTTTTGATTTGGCCCTACATTTCCTACTCTATTACAGTCCTTGTACCACATACCCTCGGCTCAAGTGTCCATTAGAGGTTACAAATCCCCCATATTTCCAATTCGTCGTGGCACTAGGCAGGGTTGTCCACTCTCCCCTTTACTTTTTGCACTGACCATAGAACCCTTAGCTTTGGCAATCCGCTATCACTCTGGTATTCATGGGGTCCACTGTGGTCCTCAGGAACATAAATGCGCTTTATTTGCTGGTGACATTTTAATGTGAATTTCCTCCCCTCTGACTACCATTCCTAATCTATTGTCTCTTCTGCAATGTTTCTCTGAACTCTCTGGGCTCTTTTTAAACTCTCAAAAGATGACAGCCCTTAATGTTTTGTTGCCCTCTTCCATGGAACGACAACTTAGGCATATGTATGATTTTCAATGGACTTCAACTCCTTACCTTATTATGGGATTAATTTGACGGCTTCCATCGAGACTCTTTATCAAGCTAATTATCATCCTCTTTTTAAGCACCTTAAAGAGGACCTCTGTCGTTGGGCTACTTACTCTGTTTCTTGGATTGGTAGGATCAGCTCTATCAAAATGACGTTTTTGCCCCTACTATTATATATTTTTTTAGGACTGTACCAATTCTGATTCTGGGACATGAGATACAACATTTACAGGCCGAGGTGCTTCGTTTTGTTTGGAACAATAGAAGGCTTCAGATGAACCAAAAAACACTTTACGCCTTGAAATGTCAGGGTGGGCTTGGCCTCCCTAATCTTCATACATATTTCCAAGCTACCCAAATTCCACAATTGGCCTATACTACTGCTAAGGGATCTATTCCCCTTTGGGTTTCTTTTGAAGCTCTTTCATGTCATCCGTTAGCGGTTGGTGCTATACTTTGGTTCTCTAGTCATTCTCGCCCTCCTATATTATGTCCTACATTGTCTTTCTCTTTGTCGGTCTGGGGTAGGGTACGCCATCGCAAATCCCTAGCCTCCTTGCACACACCTTTTAACCCCTGTGTTCTGTAATCCTGAATTTATACCTGTCCTGGTCCCATCTGCGTTTCAGTGGTGGATTAATAAAGGGTTACTGAGGATAGGTGACTTTCTCTGGGGTACCCGAATTTACCATCTTCAATATATTAAAGATAAATTGCAGATGCCTCCCACCAAAGTTTTTAGGTTTTCCCAAATTGCCTCTTTTGTCCGCTTGAAAATTTGCCTTATTGAATGAACCACTCATTCTTACCTCTTTCGAAATCTGTCAAGGTACCAATGTTTGTAGAGACCGTATTTCTACGGTGCATGCCCTTCCCGCCGATCCGAGTTGTAAACTCCCTTATTTGGACCAATGAGAATGGGACCTTACTGTCAGTTATGATATATCAAATTGGCGAGATATAGCCTTAGCATTATCCAAAGTTTCTATCAATACCACCTTAATTGAAGCGAATTATCAAGCTAGTAGTAGGGGCAAAAACGTCCTTTTTGGAGTTGATCCTACCAAACCAAGAAACAGAGTAAGTAGCCCAACGACAGAGGTCCTCTTTAAGGTTCTTGAAAAGAGGAGGATAATTAACTTGATAGCGAGTTGGGAATTGGTCTCAACTCAGATTGCGAAGATGCATCCGCCTACTTCCCCACCGTGCTTTTGGAATTGTGGCCAGATGGGGTTCTATATTTCACGTTTGGTGGTAATGCCCAATAGTAACTAGACTTTGGATCAGCATATTTAATTTAATCTGTACGCTGATGGGGGTGAATGTCCGTAGGGCTCCGTTGACGGCCCTCTTCCATAAATATCCCACTACGATACCAACGAACACCCTTAAACTGCTTACCTGTATGCTGTTAGCAGCAAGAATTACTATAGCTAGACATTAGCTAGACATTCTCTTATTCCACTTGACTATGTTAAAAATAAATTATACTGGATCATGATTATCGATAGGCTTACCTGCATTCTACATAACAATACTACTAAATATAACAAAACGTGGGACCCATGGATTCGATATATCTCTGTACCTTGATCCTTCCCGAGGTGACCCTCTTCTTTTTCTTTTTCTTCTCCATCTTTAGCTTCTCCTTTTTTCTCTTTTATTCTTCTTTATTTCTTCTCTTATTTTATTATGTCCTTTCTCACTCCTCCAAGTAACGTGGTTGAGTGAGCCCATTTGTATTTGTTCTACAACATTTGTCATGTTTTTCTTAATGCTTATTTCTTGCGCTTCATGCATCTACAAGTATTGAGTCTTATTCCTATGATATATCATGACATTTGTCTTTGATGTTATTTCTATTTTGAAAACTTTTCAATAAAAATCATTAGAAAATAAAATGAATGAGCTAGTTGCCTTAAAGCGTTTCTAAACCCAAAAACAAAAACGTAATATATTGCAGTTTACCAATAACTAAATGTGGTGGCTACATTAGTTTTCCTTTGTTTTTTTTTTGGTTGTTTTTCTTTTTCACCTAGTGATCCAGTGAGTAATACACCTCCTGTATTAGCAGATTGCGCTTGCGACAGGGCCTGTCATTCTGCCACTGTAGGGGGGGGGGGGGGGCAAAAGCCCAGACTGTGGCTCCCCAGTGGGGTTCCTGGCTGTAGTGGCATGTCCCTAGCATCCCCATCCCCCTTTGCACAGATGGGAGAGGATAGGGAGTTGTATCTGCTTCTCCTCCTCCCATGCCTCTTCTCTCATGTCTGCCCATCCACACTCCCATCCTTAGCATGCTGTGCCTCAATAAAGGGGATGTGTGGGCAGGCAATTTGAAGCCCAGCAGCGTGATGATGGAGTTAAAAGGTACTGAAAGCCGATGCCTGAGCCTCCATCCTGGGTGAGTGAGCTCACCATCTACTGTGACTTCCCTCTCCCTCCTTTCTCTCCTGCCTCCGAATGACTACACTAATGTAAGGGGGACTCAGATGTAAGGGGTGCTCTATGGACTTTGATGTAAGGAGGGCGTTAGTGAGCAGAGACCCCCTTACATCAGAGTCCCCTTAGTTAGTCCACAGCATTTCCCCTAACATCAGAGCCCCCTTAAGTCAGGGTTCCCGGAAGCACCCCTTACATCAGAGTTCCCCTTTGCATTAGAGTCCACAGAGCTTCCCCTTACAATGCAAGTGGAAATTCTTCAGACTCAGATGTAAAGGAGAACTCTGTGGACTCTGATCTTAGGGGGGCTTTGGAAACCCTGATTAAAGGGGAATGTAAGTGGGGGCTCTGGTCTCCCTTACATCAGAGTCAGCAGAGTCCTTCCTTACAATGTAAGGGAACGCAGTGGATTTAGACATAAAGGGGAACTCTGCAGATTTAGACATAATCGTGTCTGGTGATTTCTGCGCACTAAGTGCTTCAACATGCGCTGACCCCGCTCTGTCATTTTACGTGGCCTACCACTTCATGGCTGAGTTGCTGTTGTTCTCGGTTGCATCCACTTTGTTATAATACCACTAACATACCATAACAATATTTAGTAGCAAGGAAATTTCATGGATGGGCTTATTGCACAGGTGGCAAATTATCACGGTACCATGATTGAATTCACTGAGCTCCTGAGAGTGACCCATTCTTTCACAAATGTTTGTAGAAGCAGTTTGCATGCCTAGGTGCTTGATTTTATAAACCTGTGGCCATGGAGGTGATTGGAACACCTGAATCCAATGATGGCTGGCTTAATACTTTTGGCAATATGTGTATGTGTGAACCCAGGATCAAGAGGCTGCTTTCCCACAGCGGGGAAAAATGTAAATAAAAAAAAACCCCACCTGCTCGGCGCCTGGAACTGCATGTCCCGGGCGTCTGGAAATATGATTTGCGCATCCCTGTTCCTTTTGCTGTAATGATTCACCATTAATTCCTGGTTAACTATGTCTCTGTGAAATAACAGATGATTATATATGTTATATACTTTTGGGATGTTGTTATACATGTATCTTTTATTATATGTATCCTCCATGATTCAACAGGAGGATTTGGAAAGTGTTAGATCAGGTTTTTTAAATTTTCTTGCCACTTCCACTTGTCCTATGGTGGTAACTTAATTTGAATATTTCTGTATAAGGGTGTTATACTGAAATATTTTTCGCAATGGGAGTACTGGTAAGCATGATTTTGAGGCTAATATACTAAATGAGTTGAGAATATTCTCACAAAATGAGTAGAAAAGTCCAGTCAAAACCTAACTAAGTCTAACCTGCTCCCACCCCCATTCTAGGGAGAGGACAGAGCAGCGACAAAGACTGCAGAGCCTAGATGGTGATGTCACCCATAGACTTACTATTGGGCATCTGTTGTCTGCTATCCTGCCTCTACAGTACACTGAAGTCGCCGCTGGAACCTGGTCACTTACTCAGACTGGATCGCCTTTAGATTAGGTAAGTATAATACCTGTTGGCAACAAATTAAAACGTATGCGTCATGCATTTTGATGGATTGCTATTGGTTTTTATGGGCCTCTGAGTGCACTAAAATGCAGAATAAAACAGATGTGATATTTTTGCTCCCAAGTGCTTAGGTTGGAAAAGACACTTTTTTTTTATTATGGGCAAACAAGATGTGTTTAGCATTTTGGATTGCATAAATGGGCTTTCCAGGAAATGTAGGTATATTTTTATTCAGTGTCTCTCCTTATTTGACATGACATATAATAAGTTACTTTACGATCTGTAAACTGCTTAGTAGGGATGCTAAGCTAAGGTTGTGGTCTTCTTTATCCTTGCATAGCTGAACTGAAATTTTTGTGGCCAGACCACAGCTAACTTAGGATGGATAGGGGAAAGGAATGTTTGTTTACTCACAATCTACTGTATATCTGACTGGCAATTCAAAGCATGTGCAAATATTTGTGTTTTTTTTATATTTTTATACAGATCGCTTTTTCCAATTATGCTTGTTGCCAGATTGTATGTGCAGCTTTTAACAGCTATTGACCTGCTGTTTGACTAAAGTTCATAGATAACAATTATGGTTTGTAAAATGTGCTCCGTCACAATTCACAATAATGTAGTCTGGCTGATCACAAGCCAGTGACTCCACTTTCTAATAATAAAATTGGTCAAGGATAAATGAAAAATTGTAGCTCTGTCCAAAACAAATTTAGCCATTTTGATTTGGTGGCAGTTCTTTACTGCTGTCTGATACTTTTAACCAGGCTAAAATCATTCCTGTTTATAGGATTTCTATGTGCCTCCACTAGAGTGCACAGCATATGGTTTTTCTTATTATTGCTTCTTTTAGTGGATTTTGCATAGGAATTTGTGAAAATATATTCCAGCTGGGGACACAACCTGTTAGGATAGTTCCCTGTTGATGTACTGGACATCAGTAAAAACATGGAAAGCGAGCGAACCTTGCCCGTTTCCACCCGTTGGGAAAATACTTTTTTTTGCACTTGCTGTTGATGTGCAACTTGTACACTTTCCATGTTGGATTTCCCAGCATGTGTGAATGACATGGATTGTGCTCTTGGTGAATCCCCGTTGTTTTGCACGAGCTGTCAAAAATCTTGTCCTGCTGACTGAATTTTCAATTTTCAATCAACTTTCTTTTCAGCTGGGTTCCTGGCCACCATGATGAAGAGTTGTCATGGTTGACGTGCACTGTTTATGTTGCTGTTTTTTGGGTGACAGTAAAATTATCTTTTTTTATTTATTGCTGATATGCTATTCGCATCATTTAAATTCTATGACAAGAGCTACTCTCTTCAAAAAAGAAAAAAAAAGTTTTATTTATTTTTGTAAATTGTGCCTCAGTTTGATGTTCCAAAAGTGCTATACTAACTGCTAATTTTTTTTTAATTCTTTGTTCACAACCCAACAAGCTTACAGTGCCTTGAAAAAGTATGCATACCCTTGAAATAGGATATTGCTGCTACTAGGATTGCAACTCAACCATTTATCGGATCATCAAGAACTTCAAGGATAAATATCTAAAAAGTGTGGCATGCGTTTGTATTCAGCCCCCTTTACTCTGATACCCCTAACTAAAATCTATTGGAGCCAATGCCTTCAGAAGTCACCTAATTAGTAAATAGAGTCCACCTGTGTGTAATTTATTCTCAGTATAAATACAGCTGTTCTGTGAAGCCCTCAGAGGTGTGTTAGAGAACATCAGTGAACAAACAGCATCATGAAGGCCAAGGAACACACCAAAACAGGTCAGGGATAAAATTGTGGAGAAGTTTAAAGCAAGTTTAGGTTATAAAAAATATTTCAAGCTTTGAACATCTCAGGGAGCACTGTTCAATCCATCATCTGAAAATGGAAAGACTATGGCACAACTGCAAACCTACCAAGACATGGCCATCCACCTAAACTGACAGGCCAGGCAAGGAGAGCATTAATCAGAGAAGCAGCCAAGAGGCCCATGGTAACTCTGGAGGAGCTGCAGAGATCCACAGCTCAGGTGGGAGAATCTGTCCACAGGAGAACTATTAGTCGTGCCATAAGAAGTCCCGTTTGTAGTTTGTGAGAAGCCATGTCGGGGACACAGCAAACGTGGAAGAAGGTGGTCTGGTCAGATGAGACTAAAATGTAACTTTTTTGGCCTAATAGCAAAACACTGTGTGTGGCAGAAAACTAACACTGCACATCACCCTGAACACACCATCCCCACCATGAAATATTGTGATGGGACCATCATGTTGTGGGGATTCTTTTCTTTAGCAGGGACAGGAAAGCTGGTCAGAGTTGATGGGATGGTGGATGGATCCAAATGCAGGGCAATCTTAGAAGAAAACCTGCTAGAGCCTGCAAAAAGCTTGAGATTCGGGTGGAGGTTCACCTTCCAGCAGTACAACGACCCTAAACATACAGCCAGAGCTTCAATGGAATGGTTTAGATAAATGGTCTCCAAACTGTGGCCCTTTGCCTGCCTTTATCTGGCCCTTGGGGCACTATTCCTCCCACTTATATGACACACTATTCTGCTACCTGATACCAACAGTGGGGTACTATTTCTCCCACTAACACCAATAATGGGGCACTATTCCTCCCAGTGACACCAATAATGGGGCACTATTCCTCCCTATGATACCAATCATGGGGCACTATTCTTCCCCCAAATGCCAAACATGGAGATGTTTACTCCCACTGATAGCAGGAAAATTTCAACTATTGCTGGCCATAGTCCGGCCCCCCTGAAATTTGGAATTCAATAAACTGGCCCTTTATTTACAAAGTTTGGAGACCTCTGGTTTAGATCAAAGCATATTCATGTGTTAGAAAGAATGGCCCAGTCAATGTCCAGACCTAAATCCAATTGAGAATCTGTGGCAAGACTTGAAAATTGCTGTTCACAGATGCACTCCATCCAATCTGACAGAGCTTGCAGTTGTAATTGCAGCGAAAGGTGGTTCTACAAAGTATTGACTCGGGGGGCTGAATTCAAATATAGATTTTTATTTGTAAATAATTTTGAAAAACATTTATAATTTTCCTTCCACTTCACAATTATATGCCACTTTGTGTTGGTCTATCACATAAAATCCCAATAAAATACATTTACGTTTTTGGTTGTAACATGAAAAAATGTGGAAAATGTCAATGGGTATGAATACTTTTTCAAGACACTGTATGTGGGCAGCCCTGACCAAAAGCTTTGAGAATTACATAAATATTAATTTTCACAAAGTCTGCTGTTTCAGTGTTTTTAGATTTTGTTGTCAGATGTTACTATGGTATACTGAAGTATAATTACAAGCATTTCATAAGTGTCAAGGGCTTTTATTGACAATTACATTAAGTTTATGCAAAGAGTAAAAATTTGCAGTGTTGATCCTTCTTTTTCAAGACCTCTGCAATTTGCCCTACCATGCTGTCAATTAAACATCCTGACTAATGGCAGCCCATTCTTGCACAATTAATGCTTGGAGTGTATCAGAATTTGTGGGGTTATTTTCTTCACCCACCTCTTGAGGATTGACCACAAGTTCTCAATGGGATTAAAGTCTGGGGAGTTTTCTGGCCATGGACCCAAAGTGTTGATGTTTTGTTCCCCAAACCACCTAGTTATTACTTCTGCCATATGGCATGGTGCTCCATCGTGCTGGAAAAGGCATTGTTCATCACCAAACTATTCTTGGTTGGTTGGGAGAAGTTGCTTTTGGAGGATGTTTTTGTATCAATCTTTATTCATGGCTGTGTTATTAGGCAAAATTGTGAGTGAGCCCACTCCCTTGGCTGAGAAGCAGCCCCACACATGAATGGTCTCTGGATGCTTTAGCATTGGCATGACACAAGACTGAAGGTATCGCTCACCTTTTCTTCTCTGGACATGGTTTTTTTTCTGGATGCCCCAAACAACTGGAAAAGGGATTCATCAGAGAAAATGACTTGACCCAAGTCCTCAGAAATCCCATCTCTGTACCTTTTGCAGAATATCAGTCTGTCCCAGATGTTTTTCCAGGAGAGAAGTCGCTTCTTTGCTTCCCTTCTTGACACTGGGTCATCCTCCAGAAATCTTCGCCTCACTGTGCAAGCAGATGCATGCACACCTGCCTGCTGCCATTCCTGAGCAAGCTTTGTACTGGTGGTGCCCCTATTCCACAACTGAATCAACTTTAGGAGATGATCCTGGCACTTGCTGGACTTTCTTGGTGCCCAGAAGCCTTCTTCACAACAATTCAACCACTCCTTGAAGTTCTTGATGATCCGATAAATGGCTGAGTTGCAATCCTAGTAGCAGCAATATCCTTGCCTTTGAATCCCTTTTTGTGCAAAGCAATGGTGACTGCATGTGTTTCCTTGCAAGTAAATTAATATGTGTGTCATTCTGAAAACCTTTGGCCAGAACTGTATATATTAAAGCTTATTTTCATTGCTCCATATGCTAGTGACTTAAGTTCCTAGATGCCTGGGCCACATGCACAGTGTAATGCAGGACAGTAGTTTGTTCTGGTAGTGCTACAACAAACAGAGGTAATGGCCTGATCCCTCAGGGCTATCAAGCTGTAATTTTAGTAGCAGATACTATCACCTCTAGGGTATATCCTTGTGCGGACTGATGAGCATAAAATCGCATAGAAGCACCTCTTAGAGATCCCTTATGACATATCTTTTCAGAGCCAGGGAGTATTCCAAGATATCTCAAGATGGCACCTTGGCACCACATGGCTCTATGGACCTGTGGGTGACCTCTCCAACACCCAGCATCCATTCAGGGAACCGTGAGTACTCACATCAACTCACTAAAGAGGACTTTGACACAGGACTAGAAGTCATATTTTAGAAATTATCAGCCAAGTTCTAGAGCTAACTTTGTAAAACCACTAATATTCTCAAACAGGAACTGGCATAGCTGGGGAGTCACACAAACAGACTAGAAACAAAACATGGCAAGCTTGGTCTATCGTACAGTGATTTAAGAAAAGTACATGAAACGCTCTTGGTTAACTGTCCCCGTGTTCATGCACAGGTAGAGTACTTAGATAACCATAACAGGATCAATAATCTATGAATACGTGGAATACCAGAGACAGTCACAGACCTCTTGCAAGCAGTTACCAAAATGTTCCATTATCTCTTACCTGGCATGCAAGATACAGCTTTCATCGGTGATAGAAGGCACTGTATACTGCACCCTAATCCATCACCAGATAAATCGCCTAGAGACATAGCTGTCTGTAGAAAAGACTTCTTAGTCAAAGAGCAGATTATACACTCCTCTAGAAATATGTCTAATGTAGAACTGAATGGCATTAAGATTCAACTCCTCCCTGGATAGGAGGTGTTAAATGAAATAAATTACCACTGTATGATTCTTGGCATGTTTTCTTTAGTTCCAGAAGGAAAAGAAATCCTGGTCAAATTGAGTTAATTTCTAGATCACCGACAACACCCTGTCAACTCCAATATAGGTGATCCCCTCGGCACATTTTCATAATTGCAGAGATCTGGCAGCATAATATGTTTATGCCATAACTAGTTAAATCTCCATCATTGCCTCCTTTATAACGTCTTAAGGTTACTCCGCAGGAAAGCTATCCATAGGATGCTTCTTATATATGTTTTATCCTAGTATTAAGCTTGATCCCCTTAGGAATTTCAGGGACAGTCCTTGCGTGTTTCCATCGCTACAGTTTTACTTACACCCACTTCTCAGGTTGTATTCTTCTCTGATGATGACACCTAGTTATCGTCACCCTGATACTGTCAGGTAGTGGTGATTAAGCTAAGTGGACTTATTCTATCATGACCTTTCAAGATTTGTTCCTCCCATGAACTCCCTACTGAGCTGCCTCCTTGACCTTCAGGGATCATCAAGTATTTATGCATGGCCAATTGCTAATACCATCTATACTGGAATATGTCTTTTTGTGCTTGCAAAATTGACCCCCTGCTCACTTATTCTTTTTGCTGTGGCTCTGGGGTATCCCCCAGACCCATGTGCTCTGAATTGTCCTGAGCTATTTGCTTTCAGCTGCATATAAATTACTAAGTATTGGACCAATTTGTCCAAAGTTTAATTCATACTGTTTAAGACCTTTTTTTTTTTTCTGATCCCATACATACTTTCATCCAGGGGCGGACTGACCATTTGGAAACTCGGGCACTGCCCGAGGGCCCAGGGTCAGTAGGGGGCCCCATGAGATGCCCCTGGTACCTTTTTCATAGGCTTTTTTGAGTTTGGGCAAGGACACAGGGGCCCCATGATCCCTTATTTCCCGGGGGCCCCATGAGTTGTCAGTCCGCCCCTGCTTGCATCCATTTATTTTGTATATGTCCAAGTTGTAAAGGTTTTTGTTCTCTTTGCTTTAGATATTAGGCATGTGAGTAACCTGTCTGGCAAACTGTACTATCGCAGAAGCCGTAAAAAATTCAAACTCTGTGTGATATGATTTGGAACAACTCCTCTTGTTTTACATAGGGAAGTTGATTTATTATTCATAGGCCCTGCATCATACAGCTTCCTAATTTTTTCTCTTGCATTACAGAGTGCAAAATCTGGTGCAGCCATGCATAGAAATCAATCGGCTTCCAATTTTTTTTTTTTGTCAAAGCTTAACTGAATAAGCTGAATTTAGAAGCTGATTGGCTGCCATGCACAGCTGCACCAGATTTTGCACTCCCCAGTTTTAGTAAATCAACCCCAATGTCTTTCTCCAAATGACACATTTCTCCATTAGTAACTTTTTTTAATTAACACTTCTTTATCATCTTTTTTTCTAAAATAAGGGGCAATGTCATCTTCATCCATAATTTTCTACCACTTATATAACAACATATTTACAAAGTTCCTAATAGATTTGTAATTATGCAGGGCTCCATGGCTGTTTGAATACTCACCATTGCAAACATTTATGCCCCTTTTGATTCTCATACTGCTTTTTTCACAGAATTGTTTTTAAGTTCTTTACATTTACATTCTCCACATCTTATTGTTGATGGCAACTTAAATTTGGTGACACACCCAACTATGGACAGAAGCTGTCAGAAGCCTTTCCTAGAACTCTTCTTAGACACCTACATACACTACAACTTACTGACGTTTGGTGGGTAATAACATACATTCTCTCACAGATGCAGATTGGCTACCATGCAGGGCTGCACCAAATTTTGCACTCCTACAGTTTTAGTAAATCAACCCCATAGTTTTATTGAGACTGTAAAATACAGCCAGCACTATGACCGGAGAGCTGCAGCTCCCACACATTCATAGGTACACATACACACGCACGCACACACCACAGCTGTTTGTCTGCCCTTCCTCTACCCTTGTCCATTCACTGAACGCTTTGTATTCCTTTGGCATCTATGTTAATCCAGTGGCTTTAATACCTTCTGTGTAAATAACCCAAAACAAGCATGCAGCCAGTGAAATCAGAAGTCTTCATCTGCACAGTTATTTTCACATAGTAACTCAAATTTTTGAACCCATTGGATCGGCATTAGGGCAGTGACCTAATACAGTAAATTAGAAGAAGTTTCCTTTAGAGTTGAATATATTTGTATTGTTTAAGTAATAGAAAAGATACACAATGCAAAAAGATGTACAAACAGGTGGATAAAAGTATGATCCATGTACGCTTGACGAAGAATGACACAAGTTCAGAACAGAAGCCATCAAAAGACAATGATGTTTAGACAAATTAGGAAACATTCGTTTACAGTTATTGTTCAGAGAATGCACAGCAGCAGATAATATTAGAAAAACGAAGACCATCTGTAGAACAGAAATATGGTAACACTGCGTAGTCTACGACAGGAACAAATGCATGCAAGTCGAATATGGACCAATGTAAAGAGAAAGAGAGGAAAGTAGGTGGAGAAATGGGAAAACATCTGAGGAACTTGTAGTGCAAGAGAGAGGGGTTAAGGGTAGTTGGTCTGGAGTCTCTCTTAAAAAAACCCAAAAAAAACTGGCTTACATTCCTAGAAAAAAGACTAGGAAAGCAGGGAGTGCTAATGAGGGACTTGTAATCTTTTTTTCAGGTTGTCTGAGGAAGACTATATCACTCAAATGGTTCATTGTGAGAAAACCTTCTCAACATTATCTTGCTCTTGAGCTAATGTCCTCCATTCCTGAAGTGTTACTATACCCAGGACCCTGCACTCACTATATCTGTTCTCCCACAGTGCACACAACATGGAAGTGCAATTATTTTAGTAAATATAAATTGCTAAATACCTTTTCTCATCAGCAGTTAGAGCAGCCTTGTGACTCCTACCAGTGTCCAGCCGAGCACTGGTTAAAGCTTGTAGGAGGAGTTTTCTTTCTACTCAAGGAGAATTCAGAACCCCTGACTTCTGTCTGGACAATACTGATTGGCCCTGTGCTGATCACATGCACCCTTCCAAGAAAAAAAAAAACCCTCTCTAGAAATACACACCAAACTGAGCATGTGCAGAGTGTCTCCACATGATATGTCTTATCAGGGAATGAGGGGGCACTGGAAGAAGGGGAGAATCAGAGCAGTCAGGATCAAAGTGCCTTTTTACACAATGCAGAGGATCAACCCCTTAGCTTTCACAGTGAGTATAACAAGCATGCTTTACTGCATATATACAGACAGATTTTACTGTTGTGGGTTTAGTACCATGTGACTGTTAATCAGTTATGTCATACAAGAAGGTAGCATAAACTTAGAAGCATAAATAATAAATGAACAAATGTGTGATCTATTCAGCAAAATCAATGTGTATAGAAAACTATGGGGGATATTTACTAAAACTGGTGCACTCAGAATCTGGTGCAGATGTGCATGGTAGCCAATCATCTTCTAGCTTCAGCTTTTCCAATTAAGCTTTGGCAATAAAACCTGGAAGCTGATTGTTATTTTGCAGAGTTGTGCCGCATTTTGGACTCACCAGTTTTAGTAAATTTACCACCTTTGTGTCATAATTTCCTAGAAACATGTTTTATTGTCCTATTTTTGCACAGATTTGTATTTTTTTATATTAAATAATGAATTCATGATTTTTGTATTTTTATATTTTTGATTTAAAGAATTCCGACATAAACAGGAAACCTTGCATGTATGGAATGTTGTATATTCTCAATCTTTGTGACTTTGGATGTTTGGTGGAGAATATTACTAGTTGGCCACTAGATGGTAATATTGAGTAACCTTTCATGCGTCTGGAATGCAGCTGCTACTGCATCATTATGTTTCAAGCTCTATAGTCACCTAGTCATCATTCTAAAGTGAATGAAGATAATGTGGAGCTAGTCAAGTGATACCATGAATCTTTTCGCTTAGCTGCTTTAGTATTGAGTTGTTGTGGTGACTTGAAAAATGGATTTGTGTCTGCTTACAAATGTGCAAGCTGAATTAATGGAGTGAGCTTGGTATAAAATAATACCAAATTTGATTCATTTTTTTTTTTTTAAACTATGATTGTACAATTATACAGTTTCTATCTATATGATTTCCTAACTTTGTAAAAGGTAGCAAAACAATTTAGCTTTATTAAAATTCTTCAAAGGGCAAGTCTGACAGTGTTTATAGTTGAGGATCAATAAAATTATTATTATTTATTATTATACAGTATTTATAAAGCGCCAATAGTTCGCTCAGCGCTGTACATTACAAAGGGGGACAGAACATGTGACAGAACAATACCAATACAATGAAAAACATGAGGGGATCGAGGGCCCTGCTCTTTCGAGCTTACAATCTAGGAGGGAGGGGATGGTGGCACAGGAGGAGATAAAAGCCTAATCACTTTTATTTTAAATTTCCTACCTTTCCCCACTGATTGCTCTAATTTTTTTTTCACCTACTGCAGCCAGTACTGTCAGATATCTGACTGCTGTCTTTAACCACTTCAAGTTCGGACACTTTTACCCCCTTCCTGTCCAGGCCAATTTTCAGCTTTCAGTGTTATCACACTTTGAATGACAATTGCACGGTCATGCAACACTGTACCCATATGAGTTTTTTAGCATTTTTTGGAGAAAGATAAATCTTTAATTTGGTGGTATTTATTCACCACTGGGATTTTTTTTGTAAATGAAAAAGTCCAAAAATTTTGGAAAAAAGTGTTTTTCTTATAAAATTTTGCAAATAAATAATATTTCATCATAAATCTTGGCCAAAATGTATTCCGTTATCTTTTTAGTAAAAAAAAAATAACCCAAATTAGTTTATAACCAAAAATAATTTTTAAACTTTTTTTTTACATTTTTATTTTTTTTTATATTATTATTTTTTTTTTTTACATACTGTCACCCTAGCAGTACAGTGTCACCATGGTGATACTGTACTACTTGTGGGGGGTGATGAAGATTTTTTTTTTTCTTTTTTTTTTTTTACACTGATTGCTTTTACACCCATAAAGGGTATAAAAGCAATAATTTCTCCTCTCTGGCTGTTTTCTTGCAGCCATTGAGAACTACTGTGTGAGCTGTGATTGTCACAGCTTGTCACATGGTACAAAACTGTTGTACCATGTGACCTCTGTGATCATTCACAGATTTCACACGTAGTAAGCAATGATGCCAGAAGTGACATCTTGCTTACTACTCTGCATGTGATCACTGATTGGCCAATCCTGTACGACGATCGGTGTTCCACTGTGTCCGGAGGACACAGCAGGCACCGGATCGCGGTGCTGCACGCTCCCAGGGAGCACGCACAAGCAGGGGGTGGGGAGGCCGTTTATTAACGGCCACCCGACCCTGCACTGTCACCGTCCAGCTGTTTATATACAACGGCCGGACAGGAGGTGGTTAATGTAATGCAAAAATGGATCCAGCAGGAGAAAGTATTATCTTCTCTCAATCTAAAGGAGGCCATATTTAAACCGTTTGTGGCATTATGGTATGGTAGAACAGCATTACTCTTCTGTTTATTTTTACAACTAAGCCCTATAAAAATCTGTGCCTTTCGTAATGTGTTTACTGTATATTTGCACAAACTCACTGGGTGCTGATGGGTGCAGAGTTGGTGCTAACTTTTTTTCCTACCCTCAGCCTGGGTTCACATATATGCAGACTGGGATGCAGTGCGATTTTGTTCCAAGTGTATCACACTGGAAATTGCACCAGCACTGCACTGAAAATCGCTCAAGATCCTTTTTAAAATCGCACTGCAGCTGGCCCTCTTGTATGTGAACAGGCTCTGCAGAAAAGTGTTTTATTTCACATGTCATGTGAATCGGTATGGTTCAAAGCACATCTAAATTTGCATATACACTCACTGGCCACTTTATTAGGTACACCTGTTCAATTGCTTTGTAACACAGATTGCTAATCAGCCAATCATATGTCAGCAACTCAATGCATTTAGGCATCTAGATGTTGTGAAGACTGTGACGATTGTGCGCAATACAGACATGGACGGTGTACGTGACAGCCATCTTGTTAGGCCTCCACCATTTTGTCTCTCCTTTCCTCCCTCCTCCCTCATGAAATGGAATTTATAGCTGTAAGTTGAATGAACATCAAACGGGCCTCTTATCTTAAATAAAGCACAGATAGATGAAGCTCCAGAGCTGTAAACCACTAATTAGTCCGGTGCAGGAGTTCTGCTTTGAAAGCCACTTTCCTCTGCCCAATCGTAAAACAATAACTCAGTCAGTCATGATCATTAGGGCTAGAGCATGCCATAAAACATACGTTCCACATGTAGACATTTTTCATACAATTCATAAAGTTCAGCAGGAACTGGGCACATATAATATTAGGTATATATTTGGATAGATCATTTTAATGTGAGTCAAACAAGGCCTTACATGACTATAAACACCTGGGATGGGGAAGAAAGCAGTTTCTTCCCTCCTGGGTGACAAGGGTACACTATGTTTGGTATCCCTGAGTTTGAAATGTAATTCTGAACATTAATCTGCCAGTTGCTAGGATGCCACCTGTACCTATTGGAGGTTATTAACCTTAGTATGAAATTGTAGGGCGACTTGTTTATAACCTTGGTTACCTCCTAGACCCCATCCCCAAACTGGATGATTGGTCATTTGTACTCAGGCAGCACCCCTTTAATGTGATAGAAAAAGACTGACAGGCTGGAGAAAAGACATCTCTCGTTTAACATCAATCAGGAAACATCTAACAGACTTGAAAGCCAAGGCAATCTTTTTGTTTGGACACTTGGACTCTGCTAAAACCAAGGACATTGCAAATTTTCTGCCTTCTGAACTCCTTTCTTTGATTTCTCTGTTGTTTTATTGTTCTTGTTATATCTTTTTAACATCTTTTTCTGTAAATATTTTAATTGCACCATTTTGACCTTTTTAGTAATAAATCCTATTTTGAAAAGTGTTGAAACGGTCTCTAAAGCCTTTAATGCAAACTAAAGAATCCCTGTCTCTTGAAGAGTGCTACTGTATGTATTAATCCTCTGATATCGCTGTCTCTTGAAGAGTGCTACTGTATGTAATAATCTCCTGAATATATCGTCTGTGGTGACAGTGTGTATTACAGACGCTTATGCTAATATCATAGTGTTACTGCTAAGATTTGTGTTTCCTCTTTCTCTGTAAAAAAGGTGGTGGTGGCAGGGTGAAAGGTTAATTGTGTAATTAACCTAACCCAGTAACAATCACTCTCAGGCTGTTGGCAGATAGATTGTGGTCCCACGAGCTGGAAAATCTTTTTGTAGGGCGCAGCTGAGAGTGGCATTGTTACGCAAGTGACAGCGTGGTGCAAGATTGGCTGGTCCTTCGGTCACAAGTTGGTGAGAAGGGCAGGGGTCGGACGCCGCGTTCCGTTACAAAGACAACTTGCTGAAGTTCAAACTGAGCATCAGAATGGGGAAGAAAGGGGATTTAAGTGACTTTCAACGTGGCATGGTTGTTGGTGCTAGACGTATTTCAAAAACTGCTGATCTACTGGGATTTTCACACACAACCATGTCTAGGGTTTATAGATAATGGTCAGAAAAAAAGAAAATATTCAGTGAGCGGTAGTTGTGTGGACAAAAATGCCTTGTTGATGTCAGAAGAGAATGGACAGACTGGTTCGAGATGATAGGCAACAGTAACTCCTGTCAATATGGACCAAAATCTCTGAGGAATGTTTCCAACACCTTGTTGAATCTATGCCACTAAGAATAAATACAGTTCTGAAGGCAAAAGGGGGTCCAGCCCAGTGCTAGCAAGGTGTACCTAATAAAGTGACTGGTGAGTGTATGTAAACCGAGGCTTATAATACTTATCTTCCTTGACTTGAAACAAAGTAGAATTTTGCAAACTTCAAGGCATAACACTAACTGAACAAGTTACTCATAAGTGCATTTGTTCTTCGTCCTCGCCAGCCAAAGGAATAGGGTGACTTTAACCCTTTCGCTGCCAGAACCGGTTTTGAGTTTTTGCACACATGTTTAACCACTTCCAGACCGGACACTTTTACCCCCTTCCTGACCAGGGCAATTTTCAGCTTTTAGCGCTATCACACTTTGAATGACAATTGCGCGGTCATGCAACACTGTACCCAAATGAATTTTTTATCATTTTTTTTAGATAGATAAAGCTTTATTTTGGTGGTATTTATTCACCACTGGGATTTGTATTTTTTTTGCTATGTAAATGAAATGTCCAAAAATTTTTTAAAAAAGTGTTTTTTTTATAAAATTTTGCAAATAAATAATATTTCATCATAAATCTTAGCCAAAATTTATTCCGTTATCTTTTTAGTAAAAAAAAAAAAATCCAAATTAGTTTATAAGCAAAAATTATAATTTTTAAACATTTTTTTTTACATTTTTATTTTATTTTTTTATATTATTATTTTTTATTTTTATTTTTATTTTTTACATACTGTCACCCTAGCAGTACAGTGTCACCATGGTGACACTGTACTACTTGTGAGGGGTGATAAAGATTTTTTTTTTTTTTTTACACTGATTGCTTTTACACCCATATAGGATGTAAAAGCAATCATTTCTCTTTCTCTCTGTGTGCATTCCTGCACTCATTGAGAAATACAGAGTGAGCTGTGATTGGTCACAGCTTGTCACATGGTACAAGGCTTTTGTGAATAGCCTTGTACCATGTGACCTCTGTGATCATTCACAGATTTCACACATAGTAAGCAATGATGTCACAAGTGACATCTTGCTTACTACTTTGCATGTGATCACTGATTGGCCAATCAGTGATCACATGATTGGGACCTCGTACAGAGGTCCCGTCCGATGATCGGTGTTTCACTGTGTCCGGAGGACACAGCGGGCACCGGATCGCGGTGCTGCGCGCTCCCAGGGAGCACGCACAAGCAGGGTGCGGGGAGGCCGTTTATAGACGGCCACCCGACCCTGCAGTGCCACCGTCCGGCCGTTTATATACAACGGCCGGTCGGGAAGTGGTTAAAACTAAGTTTTTTAGGCCTGAAGGTTACGTAAAACACCCTAACATTATATATTTTCTGTGAAACTGCAACAAACTTCAGTACCCTATATTTTCCATAGGCAATGCTTTAAAAATCCCTACAGGTCATCAGTTTAGAGTTAACACAAGGGGTCTAAAAGACTACTGCTATTTCACTTCTCCTTCAAAGAAATAGTGCAGATCACAGAAGTTTTATATGTCACTTTCAGGTCAGTAAGAGGAAGGGGAAGTCTGCGAACAGATATTCATTGGGGTGCCTCCCTTCTACCTGGCAGAATCTGCCATGCTGGTCTCTGGCACGCCATTGAGCATGAGGAGAGTGGGATGGGGGGCACAGTAACGGGGGGTGTAGAAGCAATCTGGTGGCTGTACAGCCACCGGATTGCTTCCTTCTGACAGCTGGTCTGTCAGATATATACATACTCCTGGTGGCTGCAGCCACTGGGAGTGTGTATAAAACCCCTTGCTGCCATCTCCATACAACGTACGTTGGTGGCAGCGAAAAGGTTATTTGCATCCCCACAAGCAACTTCACCTACTCTTCTCTTCACTACCCTACTGCTCTGTTTAGTTGTTGCAAGCTAATAGAGTTATTCTTGTGTAAGCTGGAAGTCACTACTCAAAGCAGAGAACCCTCATCATTGTGATAGTGACCAATTACCTACACTGGCTTTTTGGGATAAAGGGAAGTAAGTGGAATGTTCCTGTACCTGCTAGTATAGGAGTTTGTCCTGCGCTCCAGCTGCTCTAACTGAGCAATAAGGGAACAAAAGGAAAAATAAACAAATAAATCCATAAACGTTTTAAATCTGTAATTTCTAGCACAAGGATTTTAGTGTCCTTTAATGCAGAGGTTCTCAATTCAGGAGAGTAGTGTATTAAAACATGAAGTTATTATATATATTATTTTCTTATTATATATGAAGCGGTTAATGTGAGGGATAGTCTTAGATTACTGGGAGGATTAGTATGAGTGGGACTTCAGGTAGAGTATTGCTTTCTCCGTTGAAAGCTGCCTTGGTAGTACTAGTAAATTTTGTAACTCTTAATCTCCATAACAGATGCTGATAATGCAGAGTGCTCCATAAATTTACTGGCTCTTTTAACAGGGCAAGTTAATGTCAATGCAAATGGAGGGGGATAATATGAACAGCGCAGATGCTACTGTTTATATCAGGAAAGTAGATATCCTTACAGGTTTTCTAACCTTTCTGATTAATGATGTAGCCACTTTGTGCCACCTGGCATCTGCCCACTATCATAACCATGGTATTGCACCCTATCCTAGCCAAATTTGATAACTGTCATATGTATGGCGAAAAAGACACTGTCATTTTACCTATTCAGTGCAAAGCAACAGTCTCTGCACATAGCCCACTCTCCCAGGCAGAGAGGTGCTTGGGTCTCATCTGCAGATACAAAATATGTAGATTGTAATGCTGCTGCTATGTAAGTGGGAAAAACTAAACATTTTACTAGGGGCAAAGGGGCATTCATTTATTACATATCACCAAGATTGTTTATCTCTAGTGTTGCATATCTGGTGACTGTCTGTAGTTTGTTTGACATAACACTAAATGAAATTGCAGTCATTGCCAGTTACAAAAAAAAAAATCAAAAAAAAAATCTGTGAACCTTTAGACAGCATTAGTTTTAACAAACTCACACAGCTCAGTGGAATAAAGACTTAAATCGCATAGCTTTTTAGAAGGTGATAGCACACATGTACACCACAAGAAAGAAGTAGCTAAGACTGTACATTACCTAAAATAACATTTATATTTTATTTATACAAGAATAATTCACTAAAACGCATATAATGGGAAAATGGGTTACGGTGAGTCATTCAAGATGGGACTAATAAATACAATAATACACATCCATCCCAGGAACTCCATTGCCCCTTTTAGTGTAGACTCAGGTGTGAGAAACATGTAAAAGGATATAAAGAGTATTTCAGTAAGCCTATAGTGCAATTAGAGCAAATAATTTGAAAAACTAACACCCACATAAACTTTTTATTACGTTCTTCAATTTAAAACATACCAGTATACTGAGAAGATAATACAATACCATACCATAGAACACCAGAGAGTGCAAAATAGATGTATATTAAGAGGAAGAGAGAACGATATCAAGTTGTAGTAAAAATACTCATTAGATGCTCATCTCAGGTCCAGGAAATGAGGGGTGAAGTATTGTCACTTGTGGGTGTTGCAAAATGCTAATTGGTCCAGCCCTACATGTTTATTGGCTCACATAACTGCTTCCTCAGTAGTATGACTTTGAAAATGTATGTGGGATTATGCCATGGTTATGTTGTCCCCTGTAGGTGACACAGGCTCCCTTGAGATGCAACTGACAGCTGGTCTTCATTAGAGCTTCTGATGTTGGAGATGGAAAAGAAACCTAGTGGTCCCAGTTTTGTTTGCTGTAAGCTGTCACCATGTCAAAGCCCTCGGGATCGCCTTACCAAGGGGGAAGTTGGAAAGCATGGCAACGGGGAGGAGACTGTACACAAAACACTAGTCATAAAAGTAGCTGGGTCTTGGCCGAGGTCGTGGGCAGGCAAGGAAGTTGTCAGGTCCAGGCAAAGGTCGTGGGCAGGCAGCAGACAAGACTAGAGTCAGTTCCAAGCAGAGGTTGTGGAGAGTAGCCGGTCAATCTGTATCTTTAGCAAGCTAGGCAGTTGGGAAATATATTAGTTGTTTTGCACAAAGAATATCTAGTGATAGGACACAACATTTCTTTTTCAAAGGCTGATGCTTAAATACCCTTTTGGTCAGAGGACACACCCATGATTATTGCAGGGGTTCTGGAAGTTCTTGCAGAAATTCTGAGATGAGTTCTGAAAGTCCTGGGAGGGATTTGGAAGGGTGTACCCGTAACACATAAATATCAGGTACAGGGATGTACAAACAAAATGCTGGAACCTAGATTAAACTGTGAGTTGGGTCTTATTAGACTCCCAGCAGCCAGCATCAGGTAGTTACTGATTGCTAGACTCTGCTGGCTGAGAGATATTAATATTGCCATGTTGCAGGTAGTCCTACATGTTTATTTTTGTTTACATTATCACTATATTCTTATAATAATATTAATGGTATATTATTTAAGTAATATGGATACAGTGATGATGTGATTTCTTTAGTGTAGGATTCTCTAGTAAGACATCATCTATATTTGAGAGGCAATGTTTTCCAGTATAAGTAGTCTAAACCACAGAACATCCACCTATTACCTACCAGATGAGGCTTCTGGCTCTGGTGGTATCATTTGCCTTCCTGTCTCAGTGACCACCATTCACCTTATTTCTTGCTTTGGTGTGACCAAAGAAAATCTCTCCACAGGGAAAACTGCTCCCAATAAAAACCTTGCAAGAGCACTGACTTTAAAATGGTAAAGATCTGTCTAAAGAGACTTGTGATGAAAACCAAGCTACTGCTAGGGTACCATATATACAGTTATCAATATGGGGAATGCTGTCCGTGTGTTGTTTTGATATTAATTTGTGATGAGTGAATGTGTATTAAACAGATGAATGGCATTATTAAAGTTGAACTGAAGACATGTTATTTTTCATTTTAAATAGAGTAAGAGAGGGTTATAAACTGTTTGCCATCTGTGTCCCATGGGGAATTTCCCTTTACTTCCCATACCATAGCTAAAACAGGAAGTGAGAAGAAATCCCTGGTGGTCACAAGGGTCTCCTCTACTCCTCGTCTCACTCCTTAAGTCTCCCCTCACATTACTAACTTACTAACTGACATATCGGCATAATATCGCACCACTTCCTCAAACTCAATCTTTCTAAAAGTGTGCTCATAATATTCCCTCCTACCTGTGCCCCCTCCCCTGATATCTCTGTTATGATCAAAAATACAAATATCAGTCCCTCCCTTCATGCCAGGGTGCTAGGTGAAATTCTGGACTAGGGATGATCTGTCCCTTCAGCCACAAATCCAGTCACTGTCCAAATCTTGTAGACTTCACCTCTGCAACATCTCCAAAATATACCAATTTTAATCGTTTGAAACAACAAGCAACTTGTTGTCTCTCGTCTTGACTATGGTATCTTCCTCCTCATAGGCCTATCTCTTGGCTTTTCCCTCTTCAGTCCATCATTAATGCTGCTGCCAGACTCATCCACCTTACCAACTGCTCTGTGTCTGACACCCCTCTCTGCCAATCCCTCTACTGACTTCCTATTGTCCAACAAATAAAATTCTAAATATTAACATCATACAAAGCCATTTACAACTCTGCCCTGAGCAACATCACCATTCATATCTCCAAATAGTATCCAAACCGCCCTATCCGCTCCTTCCAAGACCTCCTGCTCTCTAGCTTCCTTGTCTCCATGACTTCTCCAGAGCCTCTCCCATCCTCTGGAACTTCCTACCCCAAATTGTCCTGCTATCTCCTACTCTGTCCACTTTTAGTCAATCCCCTGAAAAGTCTTCTTTTCAGGGATGCCTATTCTGCCTTGGCTAACAACTGAGTCTTTTATTTCTTCCATCAGTTGATCCTTCACAGTTACTACTTTTTGTTCCACTTGCCCCTTCCTATGAGATTATAAGCTCCTAGGAGAAGGGCCCTCCTAACCCTGTTGTATTGAATTGTATTGTTGCTGTATTGTTTCACTTTATTTTGAAAAGCATTGCGCAAACTGTTGGCAATATATAAATGCTGTATAATAATAATAATAATAATGAAATGTCAGCTGTCTTAGAAAGTATTTTACATTGTTTTAAAGACATTTCCTACAGCTTTCTATTGTCCCTGCACCTCACAGGGGTTCTAACCAGCTCTGTGTACTGTGCAGTCTAGGCTGGAGTTATAGGAAGTGGATATAAAGACATACTGAGATTTTAATTATTACATAATTAATACATATCTATTGTTTATTCAGTTTTACTTTATATTGGGGAAATGTTAAAACTTATTTTTTGGTCCCACCAGGGCATGTGCCTACACATGTTGACCATCTCTAGTACGATCTCTGCAGTCTCTGACCATCTTTTGTATCCTGTCCACAATTTATTTATGACCATCTTCTTTTATCTTGCCCAAAGTCTCTGACCATCTCCTGTATTATGTCCACAGTCTCCAACCTTTTGTGCCCATAGTCTTTGACTATATTCTGTTGTCTGTCTGATGTCTATGGCACTGAATTTTCACTGCATTGTATATGCGACCCTTTGGAAATGTTGAGGACCACATTTCAGGTCTTCATATCAACCAAGTTGACCACCACTGCTATACACTCTAATGACAAGCCATTCCCCTTTACACAGTAAAACACACCCAATATTGTTTACAGCAGCATCTTGATGTTTTAAAGAAAACTTGTACTAAGTGGAATGCAAAAGCTGCCTCTGCTGACCATTATCTAAAAACACAGACAAACATAGCTTTAATTTCAACCAACGACCAAGATTGGAACTGTGGGTGGCGTTAGTAGCACCACCCGGTTCCACAAAAGTATGGTGGAAAACTGTTGACCTAACAGTGACTGCACCCTATCAAATGCAGTCACTATTTGGATATTCAGACAGCCATGGGTGTTGCTGCTTTCTGAGTACAGTAGTTGGATCTTCTTGAGAAACTTCCTGAGGATGCCACACAGCGAAACATGTAGAGGCTGCTTATGGTATATCCAGCGATATCTCTACGTCACTTCCGGTATTTGGAATGCATGCCGAGGTTCAGGAAGTGGAATGGCGATGCACAGATGCTGAGTACATTGGTGCCGCGATATTGGGCATCACGTTTTGTAAGTGTAAAATTTTATACTTTTTATTGCCAAGTTTTAATTCTATACTGCACAATGTGAGACTCTGCTTTTGTGGTCCTTTGGTGACACTGATGGAGAGACATCAGGTACACAGGACAAATGATGATTGGAGGAAAAGAGGAACAGCTGATTGTAGAGCATCTGGGGCAAACAGCGCTTTATGACCTTTTCTTACAAATTAGAGGGTCATGGATCTTTGGTGAGTGCATTGTGGTGACACAGGAGGTAAAGCACTCTGGAAAGATCCGGTGGCACAGAAACAGTATTTCCATATTGGTGTTGGACTGTATGTAACACCATTTATTCTTTGTTATTTTGGTTTATGGTACTTGGATATTGAGTGCGGGGTGTTTGTGGGGAGTGTAAGCGCCTACTTATAGTTTCACTTTCATAACTAGGAGCACCAATAGGTGCTCTTAAAGGGGCAGTTACAAAAAACTGCAACACTCTTGCTCTTAAAGGGGCATCTATTAAAATATTGCAGCGCACCTATATGGTGCAGGTGTAGATAAGGTTTCATTATATTTGCTTTTCACTTTTAGCATTATGTGAATGTTATTCTGGTTCTGCACAGGTAGTAATTTAGCTTGAAGGAAAGGCGCCATTTTTTTTTTTTATTTGGTTTGTTTGGTTTATGGTATTTGGAGATTGAGTGCAGGGTGTCTATGAGATATGGAAGTACCCACTTATAGTTTCACTTTTACAGTTGGATCAGTTGATTTCTCTTGTTCATCTCTCAGGGCTGAACAAGGGAAATCTAAACATGTATAGCTGGCTTCAGAATACTAGATGCCTAGCTGTCTCTGTCTTTAATAATTTTGAAGGCAATAAGAATAAGAAGTTTAGATTAGAAAGGCAGTGTGAAGTCAGAACTTATCTGCATTCTTGCTCTAGGGCAGTGCCTCAGAAAGTATTGAAGCCCCTGAATCATTTTGATACCCAGGCAACTAGCATTTTCACAAGGAGAGACCAACAGTAACCGCTTTTCTTAACTTGTTTTTTTTGTAAGATTTTCTCCCTCTTATTCAACTACAAATGGTAGCATGGATTGTCTGTATAAAACTTTCATTATCAGATCTCTCTCGAATGTACAGTTATACAAACATATAAGGCTTCAGAGCTTTTTTCAAACTTTTCAGGTGTCACTTTAATCTTCACTGAAGTTCAGTTTGTTATGTAAGAAAGGCTTGCTGTTTGGTCACATAAAAAGATTTTTCTTTTCTTTTTATAGCTTGACACATTGAAAAAAAGAGATTGTTACATAGTATGTGTCATCTTCTTTAGCCTGTATGCTTTTATTTTTCTATTATTCGCAAAAGAAATGTCCATGAATAATGAATTATGTAGACAGAAATGTGGCCTTTGGATTCAGATATCGTAGCCATTTGAAGGTTGAATGCAATGTGAAGAATAATTGTGCAGAAAGGTGTTATTAAAGTTGTTATGGGACTGAAAGTGGACCATGGTGCCTAAGGGTATCATGCATGCCCTTCACCTACCCTCTCAGGTCTATGGGCACCTCATCTATAATTTTTTGGTATGTGATTTTCAAGAATATAATGTGATAAACCTTGTATTTATTTTAGCTTCTGAACTTTTTCCATCCTAAAAACAGTTGAAAAAGCCAAATTGGGATGTACAAGCCTTATTAGATACCATTTAGTAATGTGTATGAGTTTTTAGCTCCATTTATTTTAGCTCTTGATCACTATAAATGGTCTATTCACAAATATAAATATTGATTAGGTGTTTAAAGGTGAAGTATGGCCAAAGCTCTTTGGCTTTACTTCTCCTATGAATTACAGAAATGCAATTCATTCTGCATTCGTCTGTTCCATTTTCAGCCGACAGCGAGCTTGACATCACTCAGCTGATCCAGGCTCAGGAAATATCCCGATTTTACAGTCAGGATCCACCCAGATGCCTGGACCAGCAGATGGCTCAGCCTCTCAGCAAGCCACTGGTAGACTGAGCCAGCTGCTCCTGCCCCCTCCACAGCCAGGGGGGGTGCTGGAGGGGCAGAGCAGACAGTTAGTGACTTACAGTCTCCAGCTCTCTTTTCACTGAAGACTAAGAACCTGTGATCACTCAGTTCTCAGTCTTAGAAGCGGGGGTGGGGGGGGGAGGTGGATGCAGCTGGAATCCATTTTTTTTTAGTTAGTTTATAAAAAGGAATAAAAACTTTAAAAATGTATTTATTTTTTACATTCTGTCACCAGTCAGTATTCCTGGTCACCGCTACACACAAGTAATATGATGACGCTGTACTGCACTGGTGACCGTATGTAAAAAATTTGAAAAAAATGTCTTCCTTTTCAAAAAAATAGTTTTACTTAATACCCTGAACTGCCTACTTTCCAAAAAAGGGTAATATGTGTGTGTGTGTGGGGATGTATTTGTACTGTCCTGGCATTTTAGGGCCTCAAGAAATGATACAGGCCATCAGTACATCAGGATTGATCTGTTTTCAAATACAGTATATGTACCATAGTTTGTAGACTCTATAACTTTCACAAAGACTGAATATACACACTGAGTTGTGTTATTTTTACCAAAGAAATGTAGCAGAATACATTTTCGCCTAAATTTATTAAGAAACATTATTTGTTTGCAAAATTTTGTAACAAACTATGAAAAACTTTTTTTTCAGACTTTTCAGTATTTTTTCTTTTATATAAAGCAAAAATTAAAAACCCAGTGGTGATTAAATACCATTAATCGCCTCCCGCCCGCCATATGGTAATATGACGGACGCAAGGTGGTTCTCTCGTTCTGGGAGGACGTCATATGACATCCTTCCATTCTAACCGCGCATGCGCAGCTCCCGGAGTGTGCAGCACGGCGATCGGCGGTGTGCTGTGTCCCTCGGATATTAATAATAATCGTAGAAAAAGAATAGCTAGCTGCACATTGAACACAACCTATTCATTGGTACATAACATGATCTTGAGGTGCGATAGGGGGCTTTTGGTTTGTTAGTTTGGACATACTTGCATATGTGCACTCTAAAAAGCTAGATTTGGGCATAGTATATAGTTTGCAAAATATAAGTGTTAGGGGTGCTAGTATATTGAACTTGAACATGAAATAACCCCCCCCAAACGTTTATTGATCAAATACATATTCCACATTTATTTGGACAGCAGCAACAAGTAGGTAGTCAATTTCTTGGTGGGAAAAAAAAGCAGGATTGATGTTGTTAAAATAGAATGGTCCTGCTCATAAGAGCTTACAATCTAAAAGATTATACTTCTAATCAGGGGCGGACTGACAACCTATGGGGCCCCCGGGCAATAGGGGATCATGGGGCCCCTGTGTCCTTGCCCACACTCAAAAAAGCCTATAAAAAAAGGTACCAGGGCATTTCATGGGGCCCCCTACTGACCCCGGGCCCTCGGGCAGTGCTCGAAAGGTCAGACCGCCCCTGCTTCTAATGAACTGTGCTTTCACAGGTTACAGCAGGAAACAAATAGTTAATATGAATCACGTAGTAGGCTTATCCACAAAACAGGCTGCAGATCAAAATATCAATATAAAAATACATACGTGCCAAAATAAAACACCTCCCACCTCCCCGAATCCCCCACACATACATCTCTCATCAGGTTGGTCTGAAAACTGCATTTCAGTCGAAAAGAGCAAACTATAGCCAAGTGAAGATTTGGAAGAGCAGAGCAATTGACATGTGTTAGGATTAAAATGCAAAGATAATAAACACACAATCATTGTACAATAACACACAAACACACCTTAGAAGGAAAAAAATGCAAAACATTTACAGCCCACATCAAAACACAGCGTGAGTGTGGTCTGGGGCAATTCACCACAATATCTCTTCCTCTCCAAACCACCACAGGCAAGGACTTGCAGAAAATACCTGGCCTCTTCTAAGGAGAAAATCACCCACTACTGCAACCTTTTATATAACATAGGCCACACCCACCACTGCCATTCATTTGGTCAGAGAAAGTGTTTGCACCTGATTAATTCTCTTCCCACCTGCGTTAACCCTTGGTATACAGACCCCACAAATCAGAGTCAGAAAGAAAGCCACAGTGAAGTGTACTTGTGCAGCATACAACAGAACATTGAACAGGGATGTGAAAGGGAACCCCATGGCAATATTTATTGGCACTATGGGTACAATTCACTCCAGATTATCTCATGAGTTAAGGCAGTCACATGACCACATCTCGCATGCAATTCTGAAAATGTCAATTCACCTTTGCTAGTATGCGGGATTTCCCATAAATAAAAACACTCAGGAAATCAAACATAAAAAGGCCTTACACCCCGGTCACATCAAAGCTGATTTATAAATTGTGCGACTTACAGTGAAGATGCTGATTTCCTTGTGATTTGCAAGACATCTGACACAGATATCTATGCAAATCGCCACAAAAGTAGTACATGTACTACTTTAGAAATCGGTGTCGGAAACACATCCATGTGACCGCTCTAATAGCAGACAATAGGATGCGACTTGGAATACGATTTGCAAATCACATGCCAAGTCGCACTCAATGTGACCGCTATTAGAGCATTCATATTGGTGTGGTTTAAACTTGGTTGGAGATGCAAAAATTTTTAAAGTAATGAAAACACTACTTTTCATGCGATTTGCAGAGAGATCTGTGTCAGATGTCTTGGAAATCGCACTTTAGATCAGCATATCCCCCGACTTTGAAATCATGCGACTTCACTGTAAGTCACATGATGTGACCCTAGTGTAAGTCGCACCACTTCAAAATCTGCTTTGATGTGACCGGGGTGGCCCCCAGTCACATCGGGTGCAATTTGGCAAGCGATTTGCATGCTAGGCGACTTGCAAATCGTAGGCCAAGTCGCACCCTATTGTCCACTATAGGCTCCATTCACATCCAATCCGATTTTGAAATCGTGCAACTTCACTGTAAGTTGCCCAATTTCCAAATCGGATTAGATGTGACTGTGGTGTTAGACCCCGGTCACATCGGGTGCAATTTGGCATGCGATTTGCAAATCGCAGGACATGCAAATCGCATGCCAAGTCGCATCCAGGGTGCACAATTTTAGGTGTGATTTGGGAATTGAAATTGTACCTGATATCGGATCTAATGAATGTAGATGTGACTGTCTTAATGGAAGCAATTTGCTGCAGCACAATTTCAAAAGTAGTTCTTGTCTAACTTTTTCTGCATTTTGTAGCAATTTCACATATAGACTACAATAGAAATCGCAATGCAAAACACAATTGAAAACGCAATAACTCATTGGTAAATCTACAGAAAACACAGTGAAATTGCCAACAAAAAGCTCAATTTTAAATTGCATCTAGTGTGAACCAAGCAGGCAATTCAACAAAGGAATAAATCTTTGAAGGCATGCGGTGTTTGCATGCTTGGATAAAGGTCTGTTATGGATTTGGGGGGGGGGGGGGGACTACATGCCATTATTTCATAAATTTTTTTAAAAATCCTTTTCTTTCTCTCAGCTCTTGGCTTGACAAACCTTCCCAAAAGGGGGCGGAGTGCAAACCAGCATTATCAAATCAATCATTAGTCCAGGCTCTTATCTCATCCCATTTTGGACATTCACATAAGGTGCAGCTTTAAAGGTGTTTGAACAGACAAGGCCTCATTCTAATTCACATTCTAGGGATCATTTAGACAGAAAGCAAAGATGCTGCCACCAGCACCTCTATGTTAGGGTAGCCGCCCAGGGAGATCATGCAAATTCATTGCCATGGTTGGGATTGAAACAGACAACTCTAGCGCTGTGAGGCAGCAGTGCTAAATACTAATCCACGGAGCTGTTGAACACTAATCCCACCTGTATTTCTGTGGTGTGAATCAACCCTTTCATTAAAATAAGATGCTAAGTACGAGGTATACATTAAAATGCAGAACAAGACAATCTGTGACTTGGTGACAGAGGTAAGATTAGTGAATGTATACCTGCAGCAGTAGGTGTACATATACAGAAGTCAGATCAGTATTGAGTATTAACATGAGAAATTGAACTTACAGGACACTGAGCTTTAAAAAAGGAAATCATTACAGTTAATCAAACATACAATAAAAGGGCAGGATGTCAATTACAGCATTATTGTAATGGTGAAACAACCTCATGGGAAGAGTCAGCGAGTTTAGGGTAAGCAGAGTGGGTGCACAGTAAACGAATGCCCAAGGTCCCAGAGAAGAGGAAGTGGGAATGACAATTATACACAGGATATTTGCTTTTTGTAACCAGTGGTCCCATATTTTATTATACTTAGAAGTACACCCTCTGTGAAGATAGATACATTTTTTATAGGGTAGGGAAGCATTAACCTCTGTGAGCCAGGCCTGGAACGTAGGGGGAGCACCTTGCATCAGCCTCTAGCTATCAATTTCTTTCCACTGAAAAGAAATATGGTCAGGAATTTATCTGCTTCAGAATCAGGGAATAGCCCAAATATACATTGTTTGGGACTTAGGAAAAAGAGAGATCCCATGGTGTGGTGGAGGAACTGGACAATTTGCATCCAATACCCCTAAATAATTTGGCATGTCCATAATAGATTGTAAAAGGTCCTAGGGACTGCTAAACACATTCAACATAATGGGCTGCGTGTTGGGTAGAACTTAGATATACAAATGGGGGTTAACTAGGACCTATGAAGTACTGTATATTCAATTAAGTTAAATGGTTCAAAAGCTTGAGAGATACATAGTTTGCAACCATCTAAAACTTCTTCCTAGTCTTTGTCATGCAGATAATATTAATTTGCCTTCTAGTGCGAATTAGCCTGATAGGCAGGTTTTGTGGCTGAGGGTGTAACAAGCATGCTGTAGAATGTGGAGATCAGCTTTTGAGGTTCCAGACCACATGCCACATCTAATAAAGGGTAAGTGTCAACACTAGAGGTGTTAGGGAATTGGGTTCACAGGACATGTCTCAATTGAACGTATCTGAATATATTACATATATATTGTACAATAACATCAGTCCCTAACCTTCAAGGAGCGTACAGTCTAAGATCACATTCATACATACACATACCAGGGCCAATTTAGACAGGAGCCAATTAACTTACCAGCATGTCTTTGGAGTATGGGAGGAAACCAAGTACCTGGAGGAAACTCACACAGACAAAGGGAGAACATGCAATCTCCACGCAGGTAGTGCCTTGGTGGGGAATCGAACCAGTGACCCTAGTGCTGCTAGGTGGAAGTGCTAGACACTGTGCTGCCCGTTAGAGAGTGAGAATTCCTCTTTCTATAAATAAGAGTTTATGGATATTTGATGTATAAAGGTGGCACAAATAGTAAATACCCTTTAGAGGTCCATAACTCTGGATTAGGAATACAGTAGTAAGGAGTTCAGACAGTTGCAGCCAGTTTGTTGCACTATAAAGGGAAGTAGCCATAAATCATGGGGGCATTTGATTTGATCAAGGCCAAGTCCCAGACTCAGGACAAAATAAAGGGGAAGGAAGTGCAAATGGACTTTAGAGGCACATAAACTATAAACACATATTAGTAAAATCACTTTTACTTTATTTTGACAATAAGTCATGAAAAAAACATCTTTCAGTTTAAAAAGTCATTGTACAATGTCCCCGCAGACAATGTCCCACAACCCACCATATTGTATGGAACAATACTGGTGATAAAGAATACTGTAATTACCAGGAAAGTCCTATGGGGGGTGAGAGACATTAAGCCGCTGGAAGAATGGCCCAACATGTTTCGCAACAACAATCGCTTCTTCAGGGACTTAGTAGTAAAATCTAATTAAAGATATACATATGTTGAATATACAAAATTACATTATGTAAATATGAAAAGAGTCATACAAAAATACAGTAGGCAACTTTATTGTGGTTCTATTGTATTATATACTGACTCACAATTGCTTCACATTTATGGATTTGTACTATCTCCAAATACTGGGAGTATCTATGGGTACTTGCTGTGCCCCAGTCTATGCCAATTTGTATCTTGGAGGCTGGGAGCGCTGCATTTTTTCAGATGACACCCTTGTCAAATACCTGGACCATACGTTGTGCTGGTTCAGGTATATTGACGATATATTTGTCATCTGGACAGGTACTGTTGAAATGTTGGAAGAATTCATGGTGTTACTCAATAAGAGCTTGTTTAATTTGACCTTTACCATGAACCGGCACAAAAATACTATTGCATTTTTGGATTTGCAAATTTTTGCACTTTCTTCCCCTTTTTTTGTCTGGTTTAATTAGGATGTGGCACTAGTTTATTATCTTTTTGGGGATGACCTGGCACCCGAGTACACTCCAATTTCCTCCCTTTTTTGCTCAAGTACCAGACTCGTTTATGTTGGTATAAAAGGCCAGTGCGGTCAATGGCCACAGTTTCTTAGTCCAGCATCATTGCACACAGAGGATGTGGAGAAGTACAGTCAAAGAAGGTACAACCAAAGCATGATACCACTGTTGATCAGTTTTTTCTATATGATAGAGGTGGAATAATTGAGCAACTAGGAAATACAGGTTGAAATCTGACATGTTTGCACCGCCAAGACTAGTCCAGAGGGGAGTGCAAAAGACTATTTATTGCCTAGTGAAAGCTTAGCCCATATCTGAGTCTTGACTTTGATCAGGGTGTATAGTGGTTCAGTGTTGCATAAGACAAAATCAGGGTGAGTTCTGGTATTGCGCGTGCCTAGATATGTCAGGACACTAACCCTATTGCAAGGTAGAGAAGCCTGTTCTGTGGAAAAGGAGAAAGTGTCAATTGGAAGTGTTTGGAACTTATCCCAGTTAGTTTTAAAACCAGAATATTTCCCAAACTGTTTGATAGTGTGTAAAGTGGCTTTTATTGAGGAGCCAGGATCCTTAAGATACAGCAGCATGTCATCAGCATAAAGTCCAATGGTCTCAACAAAATCATAAACCTTGGACAGAGAGATTGGCTCTGGGTAATATTGCATATGGTTCTATGGCCAAGTCATACAGAAATGGAGAGAGTGGGAAGCCCTGATGCATCCCCTGTCGAAGGGGGAATAGGTCAGAGATCAAACCATTTTTTGACACATGGTCCACCAGGATCTGATACAGTAATTGCACCCAATTAATGAAGTTTGGACTGAAGCCAAAACCTTTCAAACATTGCCATAAATAATTCCATTCCACAGAATCAAAAGACTTGGCTGCATCTGTACCACCCTCATACCAGTATAATCATGAGAGGCTTGAAGGTTCCTCTAGTTGTGTTTTTGCCAGGCATGAAACCCATTTGGTTGGGGAGTATTAAAGAGAGGAAAACCTGATTTAAGATGGGTGGCCTGGATTTTGTCTAGGATTTTAATATTAACTTGTAGTAATAAAATTGGTCTGTATAGGACTCTGGTAACTCCAGGTTTTTACTTGGTTTGGAAATAAGTATGAGGAGTGCCTCTCTCATAGAGTTAGGTATGGAAGAATAGTCAAATATGCAGTTAAAGAGAGTCAGAAATCTGGCATTTAGAATTTCACCATCTTGCACATAGAATTGCAGAGCTAGCCCATCAGTGCCTACAGCTTTAGCATGGGTGAATTGTAAAATGACCACTGGAAAGTGACACTTTAAGACTCTCTACCTGCACCACAGTTAGTTGAGGGAGCTCTATATTACTCAAAAGATCTAGTAATTCTGAATCTCTATGCAAGGCTAAGGTACATAAGGCACTGAAAAATTGATGGAACTCTGTGGGAATAAGCTTAGGGTCAGTAATATGGCCTCCATCTGGAGATTGTAGAGTATTATCCATGGGTGGTCTTTCATTTTGATTGCCAAGGTAAGCTAGAAGCTTGCCTGGGTGCTCTCCATGTTCAAAAATGTGTTTACAGAAAAAAAAATTTTTGTCTGTCTAACATTTAAATGCCACCCTAGTCTGCTATCTTAATTGGTTTATGTGTTCCTTCAGTTGTTTAGTGGCTATTTAGTAAATTTTTAGGAGTACACTATATTGCCAAAAGTATTGGGATGCCTGCCTTTACATGTACATGAACTGTAATGACATCCCAGTCTTCGTCCATAGGGTTCATTATTGAGTTGGCCCATCCTTTGCAGCTATAACAGCTTCATCTCTTCTGGGAAGGCCATCCACAAGGTTTAGGAGTGTGTCTATGGGAATGTTTGACTATTTTTCTAGAAGCGCATTTATCTGGTCAGGTACTGATGTCAGATGAGAAGGCCTGGCTCACAGTCTCCGCTCTAATTCATCCCAAAGGTGTTCTATTGGGTTAAGGTCAGGACTCTGTGCAGGCCAGTCTAGTTCCTCCACCCCAAACTTGCTCATCCAAGCTTTATGTACCTTGCTTTGTGCACTGGTGTGCAGTCATGTTAGAACAGGAAGGGGTCATCCCCAAACTGTTCCTACAAAGTTGGGAGCATGAAAGTGTCCAAAATGTGTTGGTATACTGACGCCTTAAAAGTTCCCTTCACTGGAACTAAGAGGCCAAGCCCATCCCCTGAAAAACAACCCCACACCATAATACCCCCTCCACCAAACTTTACACTTGGTACAATGCAGTCAGTCAAGTACCGTTCTCCTGGCAACCGCCAAACCCAGATACCTCCATTGGAGACAGAAATTGCGTGCATTGTCACTGCGCTTCAGTGGAGAAATCCAGGAGGACGGCTAATTTCACATTGCGGAATGGAATGTTGCCCTTCTCCCTAGTGAGGTGGAGAATGGTGTCATGGTCCTCGTTGAGGATCTTTGCAGTGAAGGTGCGCTGGGTTGCACCTAGTGGACACTGTTTTATTGGCAGGCGAAGAGTGCGCTTCACTGCAGGCTCTCTGCCGTATGTGTT